>NC_090732.1:83419292-83446792 GCF_036898095.1 Palaemon carinicauda | reverse complement strand
CAGTTAAACCCTTGGCCACTTTTATTTGCCACGAACCACACCCACGTGCTTATAAGTTTCTGAGGCTCTGCGTTGTTGTCCTTGCAAAGTCTGGAGCTTTCTTAGTATTACGATTTACATTTTGTGCCGACTGGTGATGCCCAAGAGGTGCAGACGAGAACTCTCGGGCTTCTGAAGGTGGACTATTCTTCCTAGATTGGACATGCCAGTCGTATGATACAGAATCTTTGTCATACTTTAATTTTCAAACTTGTCAGATAGAACATAAACTATGTCAAAACAAACTTCATTCCTTTTATGCAGAGGTATTGCCGTGATTGCCTGCTATCTCGCAATTCTTCGTACTACGACGTTCAGAGAGGTGTTACCTACAGTCAATGGCAGTTAATCATTATTAGCATTATGTTTGTTTGTTGAATGACTCGTCCATAAATTATATCTGATGTATCAAAGACTGAAATTAATACAATATCCAATATCTCTCATGATCGTCTTGACTTAACCTATACGGTTACAACTGCCTTTTGAATATACAATTACCATATAACGATAACAGTGGCGTATGCATAAAATTTCCTGTAAGAACAATAAATGGAAAGAGAGCATAAGAACATCATTTCCGTATTTTGTTTTTATTAACTCGAATGAAAATTATGTGATATGCCATACAGTAAATATAACTAAACGCTATTACGTTGCACTTAGATATAATAAATTCATGGTTAAAAAAGAAAGTAACTTCTAATGATTTGAAAACCATTACATTAGCTGTCTTTGAACAACTGGTCTATTTCATAGATACACCTGCCATTCGGCTGACTAACGGATTCTCCAAGACCAACAGGTCGTGAAATATTTTAATTTACTGACGTCACACGAAATAAATTAATTGTGCTGAGAGTCTTGAGATGGGTCAGGATAGAAATAAAAGATGGCCTACATTTCAAATTAGATATCAAAACTTCTACTTCATTTTCATTGTTTACTTGAATTTCTTCCTCATGCGGCAATGGGGAAGCAGGTGACCGAACTATTAATCAAAGTAGAACGCTAAGGTGAAAAAGGACCCCTTACCAGAAAATCACAGAGAGAGAGAGAGAGAGAGAGAGAGAGAGAGAGAGAGAGAGAGAGAGAGAGAGAGAGAGAGAGAGAAGCAGTGGGGGAATTTCTAAACAAGAGGACAAAGGGATGAAAGTATACAAACACACACAAACACACACTCCCATCTTAAATTTGTTGGATTGAAATTACAAACGTACTAAACACATTAATCAAAAACATTTGTCTTCAAACAAAACGGATCTCTTTGAGATACTGTAGATCAAAGACCCTTTTCTAAAATCATTCTTATTATTTTTATTTGGAAAATTATTCTGCAAAAGGAACGAAAATTCTGCAATATTAGCAATAATATACACGTGATTAATATCCTTATTAATACCATAATCATTATTACTATAAAAAAGGCAAAAACAAATTATAATGTAAATACAAAATAAATATCATAACGAATATTCAGCCCCTTCTTATATGTTAAAAAATATGGAATAACTGAAAAAAAAAAAATGAGAATTTTTCTTTCCTGGCTCATGCTAGGTAAAACACATAAGAAGATACTAAATAAAATAGAATACGTCAAAATGCTGAAGACCTTCCGTGAGACTAGATTAAAGAATAAAGCGTTATGAACACCTCACAAAAAGTATATTTTTCATGCGTAATGACATAAATTTATAAGTGAACTACATGTAAAGTGTCTATGTATACAGAGAACGGACTTGTGCAAAGACTTCGGGGTCCCATCAAGGATGCGCTGACGATGGATGAATGTCACGAGTGGTAGTAAAACAAGCATAGTGAATGTCACTCACATCTTCACAACACTCATCACGACTTTTGAGACTGAAAGAAATGAGTTGGGATAAAACAAATATATATCTTACAGGTGCACACACACATACATATATATATATATATATATATATATATATATATATATATATATATATATATATATATATATATATATATATATATATATATATATATATATATATATATATATATATACATATATATATATATATATATATATATATATATATATGCACCTGTAAGATATATAATTGTTTTATATATATATTATATATATATATATATATATATATATATATATATATATATATATATATATATATTCCTATACGTCAAATTCTTAAAAGAAAAATGAGTACACTAACGACAGTTTTCATTAGTATCTAAAACTGTGCTGTCCTTTTTAGCTTATGATGAGGGTCTGAGTCATCAGAAGCCATTGCCAGATCTTCCCTGGCCATAGCTCAAGTGGAGGTAGTTTGGATGCTGTTCGCTATTCAGGATATTGACAGATAAGGCAAAGACCATCCGTTGCCTTAGTCTCACATGAGCGACCATTGATGCTAAATGACCCTCAACAGTACGCCGACCCTTTTTCATCATAATCTCCTCCTACGCCTATTGACGCAAAGGGCCTCAGTTAGATTTCCTCAGTCGTATTTATCTTAAGCTTTTAATTCAATACTTCTCCATTCATCATCTCCTACTTAAAGCTTCATGGTCCTCAGCCATGTACGCTGAGTCTCCCAACTCTTCTAGCATGCCCAAACCATCTCCCTATACCCCTCATCATGATCTCATCCACAAAGTACAAAAAAAAATACCATCAAAAGTGGATTTCTATATTCTACACATTGCTGTACATGTCTCAAAATGAACATTTGATCAGTACAAATTCTACCTTTTTGAAATCCTGCTTGTTCATCTCTCAGCTTTTTATCAAACTTTATCTCCAGTCTCATAAGAATAAGCATACTATGTCTTTTCATATGTGACGTACGTGTTATGCCTCTGTAATTATTACAATCAGTCAGGTCTCCTTTTTTTGCTATTTTCACCAACACTCCTAATCCCTATTTTAGGCCAGTATCATCTCAGTAGTTTTTCCATCGTAACTAGGGACTTTCCATCTTTTGAGTTTTTATTGATAGCTTCGACTTCAAACACACTGAATTCATTCATGGGCACATCAAGGTCTTCATCAGCTTAAGGTTTATCAATCAAATTATTCCATTCATATCTCTTATTCATAAACTCACTATAGTGTTCCATCCAACATTGTCTTTCTTCATCTTCTGTTGTTATAACAGATCCATCTCTCTTTTTGATGGGTATATAATTCTTCTTCTTTGCCCAGTAGAGATTTCATTGATAATTCTATGAGTAATTCTTACACAACAGCCTCTCCCTGAATTCATAGCTTTGTCAGTCAGCCTCATCTGCTTTACTGGCTAAATATTCTCAACAGTCATTCCCGGAATTTCTTTTGACCTCCGTATCAATACTAGAATACTTAGCATACTCTACCCTGTAATTTTCATTACTTCCTCGAAAACTTACAACAATCAATTTCTGTCTTTGTCACCTTTTTAAGGCATTCCATGTATCATTTCTTATCCAGGGCTTTCTCTTTGTATCTGTATGTCCCAAAACCTGACTACCAACTGACTGATAAATGTTATTAATATGACACCATACTTCATTAATTGTGTAGTCTTAGTCTCTTAGTGTGTCTAAGACTGCAAATCGATTCCTACATTCAATTGCAAATGTTTCTTTGTGCTCTTCTGAAAGCTTAGTTGTATGAAACCTAGGTATTCTATCGACCTTTTTGTTGGGTGCTTCCAGTTTTAATTTCAGTGTGACAATAAGGAGCTGGTGATCACAACCAATATCTGTATCTGTATAGCTTCCTATATTTCTCAGAGTCCTTCTCTCTTTATTAATGGCAATGTGATCTATTTGATTTTTGTAATAGCCACATGGTGAAGTCTATGTATATTTGTGGATGTCCTTTAGCTGGAAAAGAGTACCTCCAATGACAAGATTGTTTGTTGGACAAAAACTTGTGAAATATGGCCCATTTTCATTTGTAACTTTGCCAAGACCCTCGACACCGATCACATTCTCTATCCCCCGATTATTCCTTCCAACTTTAGCACTGAAGTCGCCAATCACAATTTTCATATCTTTCTCTGGGATCTCATCCTTTTTACTCTGCAGTTCTTCATAGTATTCATCTTTTCTTTCTGCAGGGGAATCATTTATTGGTGCATAGCACACTATAATATTAATATTGCACTGCTTTGATTTGAACTTTGCTAGTAAAAATTTATATACTATTTACAACTCTCCACTCAGTTAATGCCTTTTCTGCTCTTGGTGTCATCGTCATTTCCACCCATTCTTTTCAAACCCCATTTGTTGTTCTTCCTGTGTATATATATATATATATATATATATATATATATATATATATATATATATATATATATATATATATATATATATTCATATATATATGTATATATATATACCCATATATATATATTATATATAGAATATATATATATACATACATATATATATATATATATATATATATATATATATATATATATATATAACTTAGTTCCAAAGTTAACTCAATATTCCACTTACGTGTTTTACTAAGGGCCAAGATATCCAAACTATATTTCATAAATTCACTCTCAACTTGCTTTAACTTCCCAATCTGATTCATAGTTCTAACATTCCAATTACCAATTTTCAATTTGTCTTTGGTATTTATAAAAGGGGAGACTCTTACCACCCTGCTACTTCCGGAACTAGGGGGCATTGTCATCTTCTCTTTCCATATACTGACTAAATCCATAGAGAATTCATTGGCTAGATTCATCAAGTATAGCCAGTTTCTTGTGATGCGCAGTGCCTATCTAACTAGGCAAGTGACCCCTGCCAGTTCATACTAATTCCACTAAGATCAACCACGAGGTATCCGGAGTAGAAGCCGATAAGACAGTTTGTCTATCGCCTTAAACCCAATCCGTCACTTTGCTGCCAGTGACTTCATCGAGATTTAGGGGGGCATTTCCTCCATACCCAAAGATCTCATTACTCCGCCAGGTTTCTCATCTGGTTATACAATTAAAACCGTTGGCAAACATGGATTTCTATGATATACCGCCTGTACACGCTACAATTTCCTTATCATGCCACTGCATAGATCTAACTAACATTCTTTCATTGTGTTTTCCGAATGGTGACCCCTTTAGACTAAAATGTACTCTCACCAGGCCTCATGTGACGATACCACACCAAAATGTTGTCCTTTACCACACCCTGACCAGACCTACGAAAAATATCTATTTACCTCAGCTTCCCAGCTCTCACATATATTTGTCTACAAGTCTACAGCTTCTATATTTTCCTTTCCTAACAGCATAACCATCTTACTTTATTCTCATGAAAAATTTGATTCATCACTACCTTCTTATGAAATATGGCTTACCTCCTCCTTCATCAATTAAACTTTGGGACCTTTTTGGTATTCTTCTGTTCCAAACCTTTTGTGGGTTGCTAGCGGCTAGTTCACTCTACTCATTCCTTGCTTTATTTCTCATATCATACCATCATCTATGCATCTATGCATTGGCCACCAAAACACATAAAAGTAGACTACTTTCATTCTTCCCCCTCCATTTCATCATTCATTGAACCACCTTTCTGGCAAGATCTAGTACCTTCATAATATTTTACTTGTTAGTATTCACCACACACCATCTCTAAATATAAAGCACTTAGAATTTTCCGCACAAGCCAAGCTATTCTGTAATGTCGTCAATTAATATCTTATCATTCACAGATAAGGGTTACTACTCCACATAATTCTTCCTCGAACCATTTAACAAAGAGAATAGCAACTTCATATCTAGTTTTTTCTCGGAATGTCTTCAAAATTCTATCCATACATAAATTAAGCATCTTTGGTGTCAATATCGGATATACCTTGCCTCAGGAATAAAGAACAAACAGGAAATCCTATCGATGATAAGTGTTTCTGCCCAAGCCAGGATTTTACTATCATATGAAATATGTCAAAATAGAGGGTCTGAACCTCGTTTAAAAACCCGGTATGATCACTTATGTTAAAGTATCAAATAACTATCATAGTGAAATACGCAAGTTTCAACAATTAACAGGGAAGGACTCGTGTATGTCAACAAAACTCACCGTTTAGCAGGCAGTAATGGACTGAAAAAAGAGAATTTCAAAGAAGCAAAAGTAGGGTGGGGGCCTCAAATGAGGCCTTTTATTTTACCTATTCATAAGACTTGAAACAAAAATAACTGTGGACAATAAGGCCAAACGCATTCGGCTATCAAAAGAGAAAAAGAGGACTCTGGCCCTGCTGTACATAATCCTATAGAATTCAAACCTATTATAAAAAGGCCACGTTGGTAGTAGGTTGGTTAAGACACCAGCCACCCATTAAGATACTACCGCTAGAGAGTTATTGGGTCCTATGACTAGCCAGACAGTACTACTATGAATCCCTCTCTCTGGTTACGGCTCCTTTTTCCATTGCTTAGACATACACCGGATAGTCTGGCCCATTTTTTCTACATTCTCCTCTGTCCTCATACAACAGACAACACTGAGGTTACCAAACTATTTTTCTTCACTCAAGTGGTTTACTATTGCACTGTAATCGTTAAGTGGCTACTTTCCTCTTGGTAAGGGTAGAAGAGACACTCTAGCTATGGTAAGCAGCTCTTCTAGGAGGACACTCCAAAATCAAACCCCTGTTTCCTCTGTATTGGGGTAGAGTTCTCTTGCTTGGGAGTACACTCGGGCATACTATTCTATCTTATTTCTTTCCCCTTCTTTTTTTTTTATTTTTTTTTATTTTTTTGAAGGTTTAAATTTAGACATGAAATATCTACAGTATATTAGTGTTGTTGCTGTTGCTGTTCTTAAAATGTTTTATTGTTGCGAACAAAGTGTGTGACCTTATATGAAATGCTAAAAATATTTGTTAAGATATCTCATTTAACCCGTAGCCCAGTCATTCCCTAACCATAGATTTCGGAGCGAGGGTGGGGGTGGAGGGAACAGCTGATATTTTCAGCAGCGAAGTCAATAACTGCTATACCAATAAATATATTAAAATTAAATCTTAAGGGATTATCTAGATATATATATAAGCTTTGTTTCTGCCAATTTTCATGTTCATACTTGCTATAGGCATGCCCTGGCTGTCCCTTTTGTTCGTAAGTGGCGACTTTTAGCTAACAAATCAGCGAGGAGGGGCAAACTACTCGAGTTTTACAGATATCCAAATCAGTTTTACAGGGTTTGATGGGTGTTAGGAGATCTACATTCATATCAATTTTCGTATTGAAACTTGCCAAAGAAATTCACAGTAACAATTTTCCGATATCCGCCGGATGCCGATTTTCGGCGGCGCCGTAAATAACTCGCAGAATACTTCACATATCTAAATGAAATTTTTAAGGATTTATGGGATAGATACCGTATTTACATTATCCATACCAGTTTTCATGTTGATATCTGCCATAGAAAAGCCACAGCAAAAGTTTATTTCGGTATAGGTTAAATGGTTATTTTTGGCGGTGGAGTAAATTGTTCCTAGAATAATTCAGCTGATATTTTCGGCAGCGGGGTCAATAACTCCTATACCAATCAATATATTAAAATTAAATATTAAGGGATTATTTGGATATATATAAGCTTTGTTTCTGCCAATTTTCATGTTCATACCTGCTATAAGCATGCCATATCTAAATTAAATTTTCAGGGATTTATGGGATAAATATTTACATTGAAAATACACATTTTCATGTTGATATCTGCCATAGAAAAGCCACAGCACACGTTTATTTCGGTAAGGGTTGAATGGTTATTTTTGGCTGTGGAGTAAATTGTTCCTAGAATAATTCACAAATCCAAATGAAAATTTCATGGACTGATGGGAAACAATTATAGCAAAATTACAGTGAAATGCGTGATAGTGAGTGGCATCAACGAGGGACAATGCTGATCTCATAAGTAATATCCGTGCCGAGTCAAGGCCGTGGCCGAGTTCAGTTAATTTATATTTTGTTTTCTTTATTAATTCTCTTTTAGTTTATTTCCTTATTTCCTTTCTTCAATGGACTATTTTTATCTGTTGCCGCGCTTGGCCTTATAGCAGCCCGCTTTATCAACTAGGATTGTATATTAGCTAATAATAATAATAATAATAATAATAATAATAATAATAATAATAATAATAATAATAATGATAATGATAATGATAATGATAATATATCTACAATTTATATATATATATATATATATATATATATATATATATATATATATATGATATACATATACATACATAATACATACACACAAACACACACAACATACATACATTATATATATATATATATATATATATATATATATATATATAATATATATATATATATATATATATATATATACACATATACATATACATATACATTTATATTTATATATATAATATATATATATATATATATATATATATATATATATATATATATATATATATATATATAAATATACATTTCTATTTATATATATACATATATATGTAGATAGATATATAGATAGATAGGTAGATATAATGTACGAAGTTAGCTATAAAGGGAGAAAAGTTAAACAAAAACAATTAAAAGTACTTGCATGCAATTGCTACTCATTTTATATGTACATATGTTACTTATTTTCCTTGTACCTTGGAAAATGAAGAGCAATTACACAAAAATATTTCAAACTTAAGTTTTACATTTTTACGTTGTTGAGCCATATTTACTATTACTATTATGATACACACACAATATATATACATATACATATAAATATATATATATATATATATATATAGATAGATAGATAGATAGATATATGTATTGCATAAGATAGTATATGTATGTATGCATGTATGCATGCATATATATATATATATATATATATATATATATATATATGTGTGTGTGTGTGTGTGTATGTATGCATGCATGTATGCATGCATGTATATATATACATATATGTATATGTATACATATACAGTATATATTGGGAGGTAGGTAGGTTGTCCAAGGCATCATCCACCCGTCAAGGTACTACCCCTAGAGAACTATTGGGTCTTTTGTGTGGCCAGATCGTGCTGTATTAGATCCCTCTCTAGTTAAGGCTCATTTTTCCTTTGTATAGGCATACATCGAATAGTCTGGCCTACTCTTTAAGCATTCTCCTTTTTTCTCATACACCTGACAACATTATGTCAACCGAAAAAAATCGTCTTCACTCAAGAGGTTAACTGCTGCACTGTAATTGTTCAGCGGCTACTTTCCACATGGCCAGGATAAAAGACTTTAGATATGGTAAGCAGCTCTTCTAGGAGGACACTTTCTAGTCTTGAGTAGTGCCATGGCCTCTGTACCATGGACTTCCACTTGCTCTTTGTTACATAAGGGAGATGAAAAATATGCTTCCCAATTCTCTTACTACATTAAAAGCATCGATTTTACTATCAAATGTAATATATCATAATAGAAGGTGTGAAATTCGTTTCAAAACCGGTATGATCACTTATGTTAAAGCTTCTAATAACTAAATACTTTAGAGTTTCAACAATGAATGGAGGACTCGTGTATGCCACCAAAACTTACTGTTTAGTAGGCGGTAATATGAACTGTAAAAAGACAATTTCAAAGAAAAATTTTTAGTAGGGAGCCTTCATTCTGGCCTTTCATTTCATCAGTGAAGTAGGTCCACACCGTGGTCCATGGTATCAGGACATGTCGGATACCTCTTGCCTATGGCCATGTCCACCCTTAGCTTAAATCCCTACCACCACCGAGATGCCAACTTCTATTTTGAATTTAAATGTCTCCACATTCCGGTTCAGGAGATTGATGATGAGTAACCCCGACTCAATCCATTGCAGAGCTAGCAAAGCCAAATCAGCTTGAACTCGCTGACAGTCTCCGTCGCTTCTCAACGCAACGCACCCCCCTACTCACACACACACACACACACACACACACACACTCACTCACTCTCTCACTCTCTCTCTCTCTCTCTCTCTCTCTCTCTCTCTCTCTCTCTCTCTCTCTCTCTCTCTCATCCTAATCCTCGTTCTTCAGGCTTTTGAAGTGTTGGTTCTTTATGTAATGAAATAAAGACTGTCAACCGAGAGTTTGAAATTGTATACCACTCTATCAGCTACTAATAATCAAAACAAAACATGCGAATACCGAACTACCCATTCAACATCCATAAAGCGTACACTTAGGTGCACATTCGGGTATGATGTCACAAAGAAATTTCTTTACAGATGAAGAGAAAACGAAAAATGGACTGGAGTTCCTCAATGGCCAAAGAGCGGAGGACTTATAAAGAACGGGGGCCTTCCAAATAAGAGAATAAAAAGAGTGAAGGGTGGTTCGAGTTAGAAAAAAAAGAGGAAAAAAAAAGATTTAACCAATGACAAGAACATCTTCATGAACAATTGATTTTTCAAAATACCACTTATCTAGTTTTAGAGCACTAAAAAGAACTTGCAATTGATAGTCTATAAATTTCGTGTCTAATTACAAAAAATTTTCTTTATTTCTTCATAGCTTGATTCAATTGCAGCAGTAACAACAACTATAGTCTCGTTTGATAAGTTCAATAACTATAAAATAATGCAGAGGTCAACCAGGCTCAAACGACATATATAGTTTTTTCAAGACCTCGGTGTTCACTCTCTTTCTATAGGACATTGTGGCTTTGTAAGTTTAGGCTACTATTAAATCGTATGAGTTAATTGTCTATTACCTAACCAATTCTATGTATGTATGTATATGTGTATGTATATATGTATGTATATAATATATATATATGTATATATATATATATATATATATATATATATATATATATATATACATATATATATATATATATATATAATCATTTCCTAACAAGGGTTGACTTGCAAGTTCAGCCTCCAATGGCTAAACGTACACCCAGTCCAAAGAGCTTCATGAGCACTTGTTTATCTATAAATTTATAAAAAAAGAGCCATCAATATAGAAAGACCATTCAAAACGTTATACCTTAACTATATATTGTTCAGCCTCCCTTGCTTTTGGTCATCTAATACGTTTTAATACTACCCTTAGGTAGTAAGTGCTGCGACCTGGACTAAGCCCAGGCCTGGATACTGATGCCCTGAGAAGTGCCAGTGGCATGTGGACTCGTGTCTCACGTCCCACGGTAATCGAGTTTGCAGTCTGGGGTTTTGAACTCCTTTGGGATGGATATGCATTCTGATTGATCAATGAGCCTATCCCTCGCAATAAATGAAAAATGAGGCTCTTTTCCTAAAGTCAATGGCAATTGCACTTTCTATTCCGGAAGATGTGGAAAATAAAATCATAGATTCCTCGCCACTATATTCAGCATACAAGTCCCAAAATGACCTTATCATTAATGGTTATTTAAAACAAAACTAAGTCTTGGTGCTTTGAATGTATGTCGATGTGGTGAAGATGAGACAAAATGCACAATACCTGATTTGTTGCAGGAGAATACGTTGACACTGTTTTGAAAGTGAAATGGCAATGAATGTGCAAGAATGGGAAGATTAAGACTGATAGTATCTGGATAGCTGACAAATATAGTGTTGGAGAGGAGGTAACATTTGTAGTGTCGGGATGACTCCCGGAACAGGTGGGAGTGTACAACCCTATCATTTAAAGGATAGAAAAGGTAATGCTAAGGTAGGAAGGAGTAAAATTTGTGACAGTGAGGGTATATGGTTCAGGAGTGGAATGGAATGAGACTTAATGAGAATCTTTTTGGGACATCTAAAATTATGTTTGGTTGGTTTAGAACAAGAAACGATGGTTGTGCTTAGGTATGAGATGGAGTTGAAGCAAATAGTGCAATAGTGAGAAGAAAGATGGATATAACTATATCTTATTTGGTTGAAGCCTAACTAAAAGTAGGGGAAGAAAGTGTGAAAACAATCAAGACAAGTGAGCGAGATATAAAGGGAGTAAGGAAATGCTAAATATTAGAAAATTTATGAATTATTGGATAAGACCAAAGAAACTGAGGTCGAAGGCTAGATGTGGAATTTCGAAGGGATAGACGAGAGGGGAACTGGAAATGAAAAGAATTGGTTAGATTAGGAAATGAGAGGTTTAATGAAGAAAAACAGAAGATTATTTGAGCTGTTATTGCATGATAGGGCAGAAGAGTAAGTGTATTCATATTGATCGGTCAAAAAGAAATTGAGATAACAACGCTACTATACGACAGTTTTCCTTCTCCTAGATTAGAAATAAAATCGGTTGATAGTTATAACGATGATTGTTTTCCTAATACAATATGATTAATTTTTCGATTAAATCTTGAGAATTAAGGGATTTTTCATCAAGAAAAAGGCATTCAAAAGACTAAAATTGAAAGCAACATTTTAGAGAGAGAGAGAGAGAGAGAGAGAGAGAGAGAGAGAGAGAGAGAGAGAGAGAGAGAGAGAGAGAGAGAGACTTAAGAAGCTGTGGGGAGAGGCGAAATATGAGAATAGGGAGATCGAATTCGAAATAAAACAGTAGGGGTATCAGGGTACGGCAATGGGAAGAGATAACCAGCAGTAACTGGCCTTGGACATGTCCCATGCTTGACATAAGACCAAATTTGCTGTAAATACGAAATAGGAGTAATGTAAGCTTTGCAATGGAAGAGAGAAAGAAGTTTATGATTAACCTTTACAATATCAATAATTAAAAACGTCGTATATCGCATGATCTGAAATTAGAGATAATCTGAGAGAGAGAGAGAGAGAGAGAGAGAGAGAGAGAGAGAGAGAGAGAGAGAATTTAAACAAAATGATATATGATAATGTAAAGTGCAGTGGTGTCCTAAACTCTTCCACTGCATTTAAACAGACCAATTTTCCAATTAAGGCATTAGGGCTCGCTGGGTATAAGAGAGTGAACATCACATGCAAGTTCATCCTCAATAATGATAGACCCGAATGGACTGTTTCCTAATCACTCGACTCCAGCTCTACTAATCTCCTTTTCTTCTTTAACTCCCTGCAGTTTTTTTTTCCTCAATTACAGCAGTTGCATGGTGACACATAACTGTAAACTGACAAAACTCTTAGAATCAGAGATTAAACTAGATTGTGAAATCGCCATCTTAAACTGTAAAAAAGTTTTGGCTAACGTGTTGGGCGTTTAGTATCAAGCGGTGAGTCCAAGGTTGTGAAGAACAATGCGGCTCTTCTTGCTTGTATGTAAGGTAAGGGGTGGAGAAAAAGCAGAACACGGTGAGAGAACACATAACACACGATTCATGTATGTTGCAAAATACCACGATTACTACAATGTCCGTCAGATGCGATTGCACTTCGTTAACTAAAACAGACAACGATTAAGATAAATCGCACCTAAAGTAAACTTTTCAAAGAAAGTAGGGACGTAACTACCTCATCGCTTAATCTAAATGTTATTGCCAAATTTCGTTCGTCATTGTTATGTCTACTAAATGGCCATACATACAGAAATTAATTAAACAAATTATATATATATATATATATATATATATATATATATATATATATATACATATATATACATACATATATATATATATATATATATATATATATATATATATATATATATATATACTCATATATATATATTTATATATACTGTACAGTATATACTATATATATATATATATATATATATATATATATATATATATATATATATATATATATATATATATATATTTAAGCCATAAATACCTCTCAATATCGAATTCGCTCTGCCTCGGGATCAGACGCCCAAGGGGGAATTAACTTTCTGATAATAGCTTCTGGTCTGTCAAGGATTCGAACCCGGACCAAGTCGAAACTGAGGTGCGGTTTGAATTCTTAGCAAACCAGCTATTACCATAAAGTTAATTCCCCCTTGGGTCTCTGAACCTGAAGCAGAGTGAATTCAATATCAAGTGGTATTTATGGCTTATATGAATATATGAAAAACACGAGTAAATGTGAAAAATTATCATATATATATATATATATATATATATATATATATATATATATATATATATATATATATATATATGTATATATATACAGTGTATATATATATATATATATATATATATATATATATATATATATATATATATATATATATATATATATATATATATATATACTGTGTGTGTGTAATTATCGGCCGTAACTAGTCCACAACGGAACAAAGGCCTCAGACATGTCCTTCCACTCCCGTCCGTTTATGGTCTCTCTGTGCCAGTCAACACCCTAAAATTTTCTTAGTTCGTCAATCCAACGTCTTCTCTTCCTTTCCCTGCTTCTTTCACCATCTCTAGGGACCAATTTTGTCAGTTTAATGTCATTCTATAATCAGTCATTCCCATTACATGTCTTGTCCATGTCTATTTGTTTTACTTACATGTTGTTGTAGGTAGTAGGTTGACCAGGACCCCAGCCACCCGTTATAATACTACCGCTAGAGAGTTATAGCGTCCTTTAACTGGCCAAACAGTATTACACTGAATCCCTCTCTCTGGTTACGACTCACTTTTTTCCCCTTGCCCACGCATACACCGAATAGTCTGGCCTATTCTTTCCGCATTCTCCTCTATCCTCATACACCTGACAACACTGAGATTACCAAACAATTTTTCTTCGCTCAAGGGGCTAACTACTGCAATGTAATTGTTTAGTAGCTACTTTCCTCTTAGTCAGGGTAGAAGAGACTATTGAGCCGTGACACGCGGCTCTTCTAGGAGAGGGACAACAAAATCAAACCATTGTTCTCTAGTTTTACGTAGTGCTATAGCCTCTGTACCATCTTCTTCCACTGTCTTGGGTTAGAGGTCTCTTGTTTGAGGGTACACTTTAGCAAACTATTCTATTTTATTTCTCTTCCTCTTGTTATTTGGAAGTTTTATAGTTTATATATAAAAGATTTATTCTGTTATTCTTAAAGTTCTCTGATAGTATAATTCTTTTCCTCGCTAAGCTATTTTCCTTGTTGGAACTCTTGGGCTTATAGCATCCTGCTTTTCCAACTAGGGTTGTAGCTTAAGTAATTGTAATAATATTCTTTACTTTGGTTAGTTCTCGTATCCATGTTGTTCTTTTTCTGTCTCTTAGTATTATTCTCATCATTAATCTGTCCACGTTGCCAAGACTTGAGAAATATTTAACCTGGGATTTCACAAACTATCTTTTACGAATTTTTTTCCATACTCGTGGCTTAAAATTGACATTACAACGAAGCGATAAAACCTAAAATTCGTTGTTCATATTGTTAAAGAATTATAGGATGAATTAGTCAGTGGCGTAGCCATTAAAATGTGACGAATACAGCTCAATCACAGATGACTTAAGGATTATCAAAATGACCTTAAAACCTTTTTATAATATGACTTAATGAAAGTTTTCATTCTAACATTGTTTAAAGTTGTTAGAAACGCCGTTTGTCGTAAATCATTCGGTATATAAAAAATTATAGAAATGTGAAATATTTCAGAAATTTTGTTCAACTACGGAAGGAGTATTGCTCTTTCTTCTAGAGGTTAGCAATATCCTGGGATCTTATCTTCAGAAAATTGCTCAAAGGGATCACGTCTTCCATCCAAATCAGGTAATTATGTCTTAATTCAATAACATATGGTACCCTGTTTGACCATCTTCCATTCTTCGATCGCTTTTATGAATATTTTATTGAACCTTTTGCTTCCATCAACCGTTTAGCTTTTCTTGTCGCTTTAATCTTGTCGAGGATAAATCATAAAGATAAAATGTTTCTTTCCCTTCATTATAGAAATTGGACTTGAACCAAACAATTTATTTGATGAATGACATATCCCATCACCTGACTTTTCCTTCTCCTTACTTTTCCTCGTAAAGCGACTTTCATCTTTACTTTTAGTAATCACTACCTAATTGTTGCTCCTATGCTTTCTGTAGGCGAGTTGTCCCTCTTGGCATGTAAAACAATAGAAGTAAAACCACCTCTTCCCAAATTTACTTGGCAAAATGGATTAGTCCTCACATGTACAAATGAATTATAGATATTCTTCCAAAATCTGAAATTATTTTCCTGCCTCTTTTTCTTCAGTTTTATAACCTCTTCCTTGATTATTAAATCTACTACCTTTCCATAGCTGTACCCTGCACTTCTCCCTTCATCTGGGTAGTTGAAGGAGCTTCCACTGATACAATGTAAACTTTTGATAATTGTATATTTTTAATCAGGAAGACATTATTAGTAATGTAGTGTTCTTGGCCCATTACTTTTCATAATATATACACATGACATGTGGTTTGGCCTAGAAAACAAGCTTGTTGCATATGCAGATGATGCTACTCTCTTTGCATCAATTCCATCCCCTGAATGTAGATCTGGGGTTGGTGAATCCCTTAATAGAGATTTAACTAAAATTAATGCATGGTGGAAACTATGGGGTATGAAGTTGAATCCTAACAAAACTCAAAGTATGATTGTAAGTAGGTCAAGGACGGTGGCTCCTCAACATCCGGATCTCAGTATTGATAATGTTTTTTTAAATTTGCATGGCTCTTTTAAAATTTTAGGTGTGATTCTCGACAGCAAATTTACTTTTGAGAAACACATTAGGCCTGAGTCTTCTTCAATTGCACAAAAAAATTGGCTTATTGGGAAAGTCTTACAAGATTTTCGGTGATCAATCTTTTCTGAAGAAGTGTTTTAATTCTTTCATTCCACCTTGTTTTCAGTAATGTTCTCCTGTCTGGTGTTCAGCTGCTGATTCTCATCTCAATTTATTGGACAGAAACTTACGGTCTATTAAATTTCTTATTCCTGATCTAGATATTAATCTTTGGCACCGTCGTTCAACTAGTTCATTGTTGCATGTTGCATAAGATTTTTCATAACTCTGACCATCCTTTACATTCAGATCTCCCTGGACAATTCTATCCTGCTCGTAATACTAGGCAGGCAGTTAATTCTAATAGCCAGCCCTTCTCCATCATGAGGCTCAATACTACACAGTATTCTAGAAGTTTTATTCCAACTGTTACCAAGTTGTGGAATAATCTTCCTAATCGGGTAGTTGAATCAGTAGAACTTCAAAAGTTCAAAGTTGGAGCAAATATTTTTATGTTGACCAGGCTGACATGAGTCTTTTTTTATTGTTTATATATGACATATCTGTTTTTGACGTTGTTAATAGTTTATATAGGACATATCTGTTTTGACGCCGTTACTGTTTTTAGAAAGATTTATTGTTAATTTATTCTCATCATTTATTTATCTCCTTATTTCCTTTCCTCACTGGGCTATTTTTCCCTGTTGGAGCCCTTGGGCTTATAGCATCTTGCTTTTCCAAACAGGGTTGTAGCTTGGCTAATAATAATAATAATAATAATAATAATAATAATGGGAGTTCTGAGGATCGTCTACTTTTTCATGAATAGGCTAAACGTAAAAGTTCCTAGCCGTGATGGATGAATAGCAACAATTTCAAAGTATGAGTATCAACGTCGACCAGACAGCAGATCCCGCTAAGACAACCAGTAAGAATCTGAAACCTGCTACAACGCATTCAGTTACCGGTCACCTAGCCATCTTAAAAACTTCAAAATACTTTTTAATCTGGAAACTATCGTGTTTTCTTAACGAGTCTTTTAATCTTGGAATTCTTATTTGGTTACTTCGTTATGTTTATTCTATTCTCAGCCAATTGTATTTTAGTTTACATTTGAAAATCCTTATTTGATTCACATCATTCTTCAGGTGAAGAAATTCGAAGTCTCTTATTTAAACAATACGTCTACACAATGATATAAGGATTGAATTGTTGCTACCTGAGTTAATAACAACAATAACATTATTAATAGAATTCTCATTGCTGTGCATGGTATAAATTACCAATTGGCAGTAGGCATTTGGCTGGCAACCTTTGCCCAGTTCACAAAAATAAACAGAAATCATCAGGTTTTGGGGTTTTGAATGTCTGATTATGTGGTGGAGATCATAATAGTTGCAACAGATATATTTGAAAATATGAAAGTGGGCTTTTATACAATATAGACCTGACCAGAATGAAAGGTTATTTCTGGAACGAAGGACTATTGCCTAACGGGGCTAAGCAACATAAGGCAGGGAAAAGGGTGGCTATTTTTGTCAGAAAGATTGTGGTCCACAGAACACAAAAAAAAAAAACTAATACCATGTTTGAAGGTGGTGTCGCTACAAAATACATTTTGCCAGAAAAACATTGGAAACTTTACCACAATGGTCCAATGGAGGGCTTATTAAAAAAGTACGACTGCCAAAAGATATCTTAGAACTGTAGATTAAGCCTACCAACATGAAAAAAATACTTGGTTAGTAATTAATAGCAGATAAAAACATTGTTGCTTTATTGCGTTAAATGTTTCAATAAAAATAACGTTTATCTGGCCAAATGCGTCTTTGTAATTATGAATAACACTTCATAGTATTTCGCAGTTACTATTTTAGCCTCTTAGCTTAGACTGGTAATAAATCTTTATGCTACTGATCAATATGCAAAAAAAAAATGGCACATATGTATTTTCAATTTCATTTTATTTCAGCTCTGATAAATACACCATGATAGTGTAACTGTAAGTTACCTATCATCAAGGAGTTAATGTGCGTCAATGACCCTCTACTGGAGTTTATCAACAGAATTTACTTTTCATTTACATCTTTAATTCAATATTATAAGAATAGTAACAAATAGTATGTTAGCGAGGTGCAAAAGTAAGAAATATGTTTTTCTAAGTTTTTAAAGTCAGGGAATGCATGGAGATAAGGTCTACAACCATGGTTGCAAGTATGCGCTTTGCTGGAATAATTAAAAAAATAAAATGAATAGCTCGTGAGTATAATGTGAAAAAGCGCTAGTAAGATCAGTTAGTATATGAAGACCTAATTCCTGTAAAAGCTATAAATGAGAAATATGAATGTTAAACCGACCATTCAATACAGTATTAGAGCATAGGCTACTGATGCCATTAAACCCCTTACGTTGAGTTTGTGGGTTCCTTCACCCACATACCCATAAAGGTCCGTTTACACGGGGATAATATACTGGCGTCAGCAAACTATCCCCGTGCAAAGTCAAAGTGTCCTTGTTCAAATGCTTACTATCCTGGAAAGTTTACTTGCCGCTAGTTACTGACGCCAGTGAACTATCCAGTGTAAACCGGCTATATGTACCTTTCAAGGGGGGACTCATTCACTCTCGGAGGTATTCCTCCAAGAATCCACTCTTAACACAAACAAATCGGTCTAAAGCTATAAAACGTTAACTAAAATTAATTTCCCTGAGGTTCAAAACAAGATTCCTAGGAAACAAGGAAATAAATAAACTACAAGAGAAGAATAAATAATCCAAATAAAACATTTAAAGAATAGTAACAACATTTAATTAGATCCTTCCCATGTAAAGCATAAAATTGTTAAAAACAGTTATGCCTCTGGCAATATGTATTGGAGCTGGAAAATGAATAAGGAAAAAAAAAGCATATTACTTTATCATTTTTGCACGCATACTAAGTTTAATAATAATTATGTTCAGACTATTTTATAACTATAATTAAATATTGACTAGTCGTTATTTGAAACTTGAAAGATTGTTAAATCGAGTCAGAAGTCACCGTGCATGTGCCGCGTGTTAAAAGACTGAAGAAACCTTGAACTAAAAGAAAAAAAAATTCAATACGAAATTAACTGACGGAAAAAAGTTTGAAAATCTTACGAAATACACAATGGATTGATACCGTACTTCTTTAACAAGTACTTTACCTTATCTGGGCCATCTATAACATAAAACGGCAATCAAGAATACAAAAACTGCTAGGTATAAAGTTGATGATAAGTTGGCTACTTTACTTTCAATTCGTACAACACTGATTCAATCATGCAACCTTAAATAGGTAATAAGCCATTTAACTTGTTTGCTTTAACAGTCTGAAAGCAAAAAACATTTCAAAAGACTAAAAGTGTCTCATTTAAACTGTAATTAAGCCTGCAGATAATACAAGAAATGTTGAGGGTAAGCTTGTGGTAGAATAAAAAGTTACGCCTATGAGATTGTGTTGTGCGTACCAATGGCCGAGCGTCAGGATGACGATGGTTGTTATTGTTGCCTACAAAGTTAATGATATAGATGATATATATATGATATGATATGCTTGAGCTTGCTGTAAAGAGACTATACTTACTTATCTCAAACATTATTAGTAAATTATAGGAAAGAGGTAGTTGATATTGTAGTTTGATACTGATAATATCAATGACCGACGGCTGAGCATCAAACAGGCTAATATTGAAAAGTTTCTTTGATCCGAAGCTCAGCATCATAATGTACCTCTACATTTTACTCTTTGCTCAATCATTTCGAAATTGTCGTATATCTGCTCTTGAATCATTAGGTCATTCCTAGTTTAACGTGTATTGAACATGATGCGAACAGTCAAATTACCGTTCTTTCAAAATTAACTACCCCTCGACTGACATTACAGCAGAGGTTTGTTTACATCGCAACTTTTGATCTGAGGGAAACTCCAGGACTGGTTACGCCTACTGAAAGTTTCATTAGTTTACCAACACAGGTTTCCCTGTCCAGTTGTTGATTCTGCAACATGGATCCCTAGCCTACTTCCTCCCTTACCCATCCTATGTTACAGGGTCCTTATTCGCTGAAGACACTAAGGCCTTACTCGTCGTACACGAAACTGAACAGAGAATAGGTAAATATATACCTTTACATTAACGTATTAAGGCAAAATATGAAATTTATTATGATTACTCCTTGAACTGTTCTTGCTGTTAATAAATAAGCTTAAATTGAAAATAAACGTTGTATACTCACAAAAATACAACTAATCAAAACACAGCTAACAATAGTCCTATTATTAAAAATTCCGGTTGTGATTTAACTCTTGCCTTACCTGAGAATCATCCAACGCACGAAGATTATTTAGCGGTCACCATGAACATTCAATCACTAACCTAGGAAGATAACTCAACACTCACCATCAGGGTTGCAAAAGTCTGTTGGATCTTTGGCTGATGATATATCAAGGGGATAATGATGGGAAGCCTTTATTATTGGCAAATGCGAACTCCATAGTTATGTACTTTCTCCATCACGGATAATTGCCGGATATGCTTGCACACAAACGCAACGAACCCACCCGCACACAGACTCAGATGACAAAATGGCCGGTACTATAACACAATTTCACGATTACACCAAGCTTCAGTTCCGCGACGTAGTCTTTTACTGCTGATTTCATAGGTAACACCGTGGTTGCCTATTCGTGAGTTTGGCCCTGTTATTGTTTTAAAAATCAAAATGAAAACTTTGTGTTCATATGCGTTGATGGTCTTTGGAAACTTAGAAAATAATTGTACATTTTTTTATATATATAATTTAAAGCATGAATTCAGCTTAAATAGAAAGGCGTAAATGGCTGATACGGAAACTACATAAGATATATAAATCGCATTTACAGGAAACATACATCGAATGACATTATTTTGACATCTAAACCCCGTTCTGGTCAATAGTTGTTCTATTCATTTCTGATATACTTATTGTACTGTATTGTGCTACATTATTTCTATTTAATTAAAATAAAGAAACTGAGCATAGTAAAACCTGGTTGAGTTCAGCGTGCTGGTTGAACAAGAGTCTTACTCCCCCAAGATAACTCACCCGCCAACAGACTGGGGAAAGAACTCCCGCGACGAAGAGTGCTCTCCACAGAGAAAACGTTTGCTCAAAACTTTCTCTTGCATTGCAATATAGATTTTTTTTTCTTGTCTTTGGGCCATAAAGATAGAATCTGAATATCTGTTGGGGCTCTCTCTCACTCAATTGAAGCCGAAACTCTAGTCATATTTTCCCAAAATGTCAGATCTCCCGGTTCTGTTTGTTCAATATCTGTATGCTGCACAGACATGAGAGCCGATAAAAATTCAAAAGGCTTCTGGAAGTTTCCATCTATGTTTTGCTGGGTTGCATCAAGGTACACCAACGCGAGTTAGCAAACTTGAGGTCAAAGGTCACATAAATACATAGTTTGTTGTCTTAATGGATCTGAGATAAAGTCTATTGGAAAAGGCCTTTTGAAAAAAGGGGTATTTATTGTAGGGAATGTATTATTAGAACAGAATACTCATAAACACATTGGGGAAATGAAACTTTTTAAGAAATCAGAGCAGAAAAATAGAGTGAGATTGGTGAACAAAATGATAACTAACTATAACATTTTGGTCAAGATAACAATATAGAAACATTCAAAATGAAGTCCACTCACATATTCCTCTATAAACAAACAAGAGACGTCTTAATGGCAATAGGTTTCGTGTTTTCAAAACTGTCAAAAGTGCTGATTTTGAGCACATAAATAACAGTAGAAATCATAGAACTTAGAAGATACCGAGTAAAAGTTCCAGTTAGAATGGAATTATCGTATTGATCAGGTACAGGAAAACAATGAACCAAAAAGCAGTGATAGCTGTAGTGTCAGTAAGTCGGAAGAGAAGGAAAAGTTATAAATGTTCAGCGTTTTTATGAATTATCTTTGTGAAATGAGGAATTAGATTTTAGGAAAATGTTCGAATAAGAAGCATATGTCTGTGTTGTACGTGATACATCAATAAAGCGAGAAGATGAGAAGATTGGCATTCTGCAAGAAAGTATCTAAGTGATGCCATTCACTGAAGAGATGCATCTAGAAACTGGTGTTAATTTTTCCCACATATCCTATGGACGTTTCTCTTTTTCTCACATGGGTAACAATGAAAGGACAATGGCTCTGTGAATACGACAAAAATAAATTATAGTGGAGGGAAAATAAAATCATGAACCAAGGAGCATGATCACTGGTCAAATTAAGAGATGAAATACTTGGAAAAGGGTTTTAAAACTAAAAAGAGACATTGGTGGGAAACTGGATAGACACTGATCTATCACAAAAATGAAAGGCAAAAGAAATTGCCTGCTAATAACTAAATATTTTATTTGTTAAAAAAACGTACTTATGTAGCTTACCATTATGTGCCTTGGGAATATGGAGTTGATGAATTTCCTCCTAAATTCCCTATTGATAAATGAAGAAATCTTAGAAAGATAAACATAAAAATAACCTGACATTTATATATATTTTCATGTATTTTTCCGGTGGGAGGGGGAAAGAAACATGGCTATGTAAATCATATGTAGCCTAATCAAGTTAAAAAATATATTTTGATAATCACTTATTTCGATGACAGAAAATACTCTACTTAAACAGAGAAACGCCCATTCGTGAAACCAAAATTTAAGCGTAACGAAAATTTGGAATACCTGGGACAGAATAGAGTCTACTCTATACTATATGTATATATAATATATATATATATATATATATAGGTAATCCTATGAAACATTAGCTCATCAGCAATTTATAGGACACCTTGGTAGAGGTACTTTTTAAAAGCTAATGTATGTGCACTCTGGAAAATCATTCAGATCAATTGGTATTATGTATTGGGGTAAATTATCTGTCGAAATACAGTTTAAATTGATTAGTTAGTTTCACTTTTACCTTGTCTGATGCCAGACGCAGACCTTTGCTGTTTAGCAGCCAGGTATCCTATTTTGAAAGTGGTTATGTTGATGACTAGTATCGCATCTCATTGTGTGATTATCGTTAATATTAATATTCTAACTGTTGTATTTGTTGTTCTTTTCTCGCAATAGGCGTATGAAACAAGGGAAAGTTTATGATATTGTTCATAAAGGTTTCAGACTAAAATGCCCATGTGTAGAAAAAAAGAAAAAAAAAATATCTTTTAAATTTCCCAGTGATTATCTACTTCTCTGTCCTTTACTCTCACCTCTTGGTTTTCATTTACCAATTGTCTGCATATGTAGTCTTGTGACCCCGATTGAACAATGGAAAAAATCATTATGAACAGAATCCGGTGCTCCTATTCGGTTCAGCAAACTCTTAATCAATGACAAATTATAACCTAAAGGCAAATTCTTCAACCAAGCAAAAACTCTGACCTGGTTCAGTTTTTACTTATAGACACTATTATGTATAAACAGCATCAACGGCAATCATTTAGGTAGTCTCTCTCTCTCTCTCTCTCTCTCTCTCTCTCTCTCTCTCTCTCTCTCTCTCGTTATTATGTGCCCGTCAGTCGTCAGTGTAAGTATAACCGGAGGCTGCAGCTGGTTGTTGTCAAATGTAGAACGAACATTTTAAACAGGTAACTAACCTCACACAAAGGATTTACGTCACATTGAAAATTACTGTTATTCAGTTCAATCTACTGGTTAATTGCGTTCGTAAAGGAGCAACTAATCCCAATTTGCAGACAATTTTTTTCTGTTTATATATCAAAAATAATTTTGGTTGCATCTTCTAAACCATGAGTTCTCAAGCAGCATTTCATGACGGAGATTCAATAGACAGTCAGAACAAAAGGTAACCTAATACATGAAGCTTCGTAGCGGGACACCAGTGAAAATTTCTTAAAAATGTGTCCATTTTTTAACTTCCATATCTGTTACACCACGTCTCTCTCTCTCTCTCTCTCTCTCTCTCTCTCTCTCTCTCTCTCTCTCTCTCTCTCTCTCTCTCTATATATATATATATATATATATATATATATATATATATATATATATATATATATATATGTATATATATAACCTTATTTTCAAATTATATGATTACCCATTTGGTTTTCTTTCAACGAATCCAAGAATAAGGAGCCAAATTGGAAATGCTCAGTTTTTAATCTGACTATATATATATATATATATATATATATATATATATATATATATATATATATATATATATATTTATATATATGTATATATTTTTTTTAATCTGAATATATATATACATATATATATATATATATATATATATATATATATATATATATATATATATATATATATAAAAGTGTATGCATCACAACTCTCTCAAAGAAAAACATAGCTAAAACTGTACAATTATAAATAGGTACCTGAACCGTCCGTCTTAACTGGAGTAACATCGCCTAGATTGATCATGCAAACCGTGGCAAGGTATTGGAAGAAATAAGATCGAATTCAGAAGAGAGTAGACTAGACCTACTGATGTTTGTACACCACTGTTTTGTATCTACATAAAGAGTGTACCTGTAAATGGGAGAATAGTCGAAGGACTAAAAGCTTGCGTCTTGCTCTTAATATTCACCTATTTATATCACCTTCTTAAAGGTGATATAGCGGGAAAATTACAAGTACTTTTTGTCACATTCATTGACTATTTTCCGAACCAAGGCTGTTGGTTTTGGCATTAAACGTTTAATTGCATCATTTAGTATCACGTTGTTATCCTCATTATTCCCATTCTGGTCATATTGGCTGTAATTTTAGAAGTAGCGGTGATGCTGAATAGATGAAAATAATGATAAAGATGATATTGAGGATATATAAGGTACTTTACATACTTATTAAATACATTCAACTTCCTTCAGTTTTACGAGAACTTCTGTACACCTCATCGGAGCCTTTTACTTCACCTCAGTTCCGATCTTCTTTCTTCAATCATGCTGTCTAATATTTTCTATCTTATTCTTCATAATATGAATGCAGCGTTTCCCCCAGTTTCACTTTATCTCCGACTGGCCTCCCTGGCCCAGCGCTAGCCCATATGCTTCAAATTCTTTAAATGAAGACGATTCCGAGGGAATACAACTGAATCAAAAGCATTATTCCGTGTTTACGCTATCAATTGCAACATTAAGTTTAGCTCATGTTGTGGAGGCTGTTAGAAATTTATAAAACGCGACCTGGAACAAAAAAAAAGTTGTAAATGTAGATGACAGAAATATTACAATAGCACCACATTACTAAAAATTCAACCACGAAATGAATTCCAATATCGAAGCAATAATGAAAAGTGTCCCAGTGTAGATGGGCTGTTTTAATCAATTCAATACTAACGATATCTGGAAACAAACTTTTTTTTTATATATTTTTCTGATACGAAAAGCACCAGCCATGTCTAACAAGAGACTAAAATTTCCGGACTCGTTAGGACGATGCAAAGCCAAGTCCATTATATGCCATTATGAGACCCATGGCTACGATTAACAGCCGAATAACTACCACGTACATTGCACAATGCACTGCTTAGATCAAAATAGAGGTAAATGATCTATTATAATATGGACATGAGTCAATTGCAATAAACCAAGGATTCAAATTACTGAAATGGTAGTGACTCCAGTGAAACAAACAAGTCTTAGATGAAGCTGCCCCCAGAGTTGAATACCCAATTGCACAGCTATTTCATGATATTCATACTACTATGCATAATGTTATAATGACTGATGATAGGTTCTTGGAAAGAGGTTGACCTTCATTGGGGAGTCATTTCATCCTTCCAAGAGATGCAGAGCAGTTGAATAAAGAGTTGTTAAAGCAACAGGCCTTAGACTCCTAATTCATTGACATTTTCTAGGGAAGAAGTAGATATATAAGCAGTATAGTTTACTGTCGCCTCTGTGGCATTCATATATATATATATATATATATATATATATATATATATATATATAAATTTATATATATGTATATATACATATATATATACATATATATGCATATATATATATATATATATATATATATATATATATATATATATATATATGTATGTATGTATATATATATATATATATATATATTTATATATATATATGATATATATATATATTATATATACATACATATATAAATATGATATATATATTATATATATATATACATATATGTATATATATATATATATATATATATATATATATATATATATATATATATATTATGGCTGGCGAATTACATAAACTCCCGAGCTCCAAACTCACCTGTTTATTTTAACATAAATCGGTTACACTTGAAAAAAATAATGCCTGAGCTCTGAGAATATTACATAACTCACAGACGGCAATATATATGAACACTGAATATCCAAAGGTCTCTTACGTAATACTCAAAACAAAACTGAGCGATTACTTAATACGGACTATTCAAAAACTAACCTCTTACTTCAGTTCTTAGTCAGGGATTACGAGCAAAGCACTGTTAGGAAATATTGGTGATCAAAATAATACACACTTTACAAAATTAAATATATTCTATAAAAAGTTACAACACCGAAAATAAATCACTCAAAATATTAAATCCGAACAAAATCTAAAAATTATATAATTACTTGTTTCACTAGAAATTAGTTTATAGAAAATATTTAATTTTGATAATTAATGAAAATAATTATCACTTCAACAATTTAATAATTAAAGACTGAATGAAATTTACATAAATGTAACTGTTACCATTACGTCTTTTGGATCACACGAGGTTACCGAACAGATAAGCAAAATAAATACACTTCACTGTTTAACCTAAATCTCATAGGGCCAGTTACAAAAATA
>NC_090732.1:83401792-83414292 GCF_036898095.1 Palaemon carinicauda | reverse complement strand
CTCATCCTCACTAGCAACAGTTCTCTAACTGTAGAGAGAGCGAATGATAGAGACAGAGAGAAAGAGCTGGGGAGAGAAAAAAGTGAGGAACATATACAAACACACACACAAACACACACACACACACACACACTCTCTCTCTCTCTCTCTTTCACAAGCCTTACGCCTCATCCTAACTGGCCTCACTTAGACACCGCCCATCGCACCATCACCATCGCCATCTTCTTCTTCTTTATTTATCAGTTCCCCTTATCATCTTTCTTTTTCTGTCTTTTACAAAGATTGGGATGAACAATAACAATATTATTTTAAGAAAATTTTACCTTTGCAATACACATTTTTCATAGTTTGGTGAAGTTCCTTTCATCTATTGGGACATCACATGAAAGTGCTTGGAACGTTTTATGGTCGTTCACAAAAGACTATAGTTGCCCTTGAAACTAAAGGAAAACCCTAAGAAACACATAAACATTTGATAAATAGCACATATAGTCTTTCAAGTGAGTCCCTTCCCCAGCACTAAAGAAAAGAGCGAGAAAAAAACGAGACCCTTTCGAAATATCGCCGACGACCCTTTGCAACTGCTGCTTCTGTTGCTGCTACAACATCGCAGCCGCCCATCAGTAGGGGACGATAGCCAGTAGCAGCGCTGTGGTGGTGTCCATGTAGAAGCCCAGGAGAGCCCCATCCAAACACGCTGCTCTTGCTTCACAATGTTTCGTAGTTCAGGTGAGACCTGTGATTTAAAGCATGCAAATCTGATGTACAATTCTCTTCAAATTAGTGCCTGACAAAATTCTTTGTAACAGAAAGTAGTTTTTTTTTCTTTTCTTTTTTTTATTCTATATTTGCAAGAAACGATAGAAGTCTTCCTTCTTATCTGAGTGGGAGGATCAAGAGCAAAGGGCTGCCGACGTCCGGGCCACATTGGACGGATGTGTTGTAAGAGAGAAACCGTAAATTCGTAACCTCTATTGTTATGTATTCATATACATATCCCCTACCCGCAACAACACCTACATAAATGGAATACTGATCCCCATCGTTGTTCCGAGTGAACATATTTGATATTTAGTCAAATTAATATTAGAAAGTATCTTGTAGTCACTTAAAACACAAAACATCTCTATGTGCATTTTACACAGTTTGTTTCTCGGGGAATTTCGATGCCCTAAGTTAGTGATCTTTGTATCCCAAAATTTCTAAAACTGCACGATCGGCAATAGAAATTGATAAAGAAAACGTTAGTTCCTCCTCTATGAAAGGACGGCGACAGAATCGCGTAGATCTGCGTAGAGGAAGCTGCATGGGAAAGCTGCACATGATAGGATATGGGTGAGGAAGCACAGCACCTGGCAGGGGAATGACTGCCAAGGGTGAAATGCAGACAGCAGGGTCAGGCAGCAACTCCATAAACAACATTTAGTGCGTGTGATGAACCAAAAACGGTCTGTCCGTGGTAGTGAACGCTGATTTTATGAATGAGTGGAGGCAAGGTGCGTGCGGAAGTGAGTTCTTTATTAGGCAGTGCATGATTCTGATGTCGGGCAACAAATGTTATGGCTTATATCCCAAGTAATATTCAAATCTCTCAAGTTTTTGTTTACTCGTCTGCTTTCTGGTTATATGTTATTCTTTGTTTTATCACCTGAAGATTGGTGATTTTCAGCCTGTTCCCAATGAATTCAAAAGTGTATATATACAGTTTTACGGGCTGCAACATTCCAAAAGCCCGTTTCTGGCCACAAGGTCATGGCAATCTACAACATGTATGCGGGGACTATTCTTACATTGACAAATAAGGGAAACGTTGTAATATGAAGTTTATAGAAACTAAAACAATTGTCTCTAAGCATCAAATGATATTAGTTTTAACCTTTTGGTCGGTGTCAATGACCCCAGATGTTAGGATGCCAGAAAACTTTAGATCAATCAATCAATTAATTTAACCTTTTGGGAGTGTGCTTTCAGAGGATGACCTAATAAATTTTTTTTTCTCTTATTTCAGTTTGTAAAAATTTTACAGAGCTTTACATTATCATCTCATAATTTCAGTTTTCTAACAGGGTAGCCGCACAATAAAATTAAATTGACATTTGAATAATTAGTTTTTATAATATCCTTAACAATTAAACAGAAGTTTTTATATGATAATTTGCCGATGTAGGAAATCGTAAATTATGTTTTTCCCTTTTATCCTTCGTTTTTATGTTATACATACATAATTCAATTGGCTCTTATTGGTATTTCATTTCGACTTGGTTTAACTATCCCTATTTTTAATATGCTTACCAACAGAAAGGATAGTACTACTGGTATACTATTATACGATATGCAAATACTTATAAAATGCTCCTATTTACTTCCAAAAAGGCTGTGATAACAATTAAGTTTCATAAAAAAAAATGGGAGAACTACAATCGACTTAATCTTCATCTGTATCTATATATTTTATATAAAGATCGTATATTTTTGTCTGTATATTCGTAAAACTCCTCCTGTAGTTTAAGTTCGAAACCCTAAAATAGATATATTGGAATCACCATGAAATGAGGATTATAATTATGCCTCTTTGGCTTATTTGGAACTCCCATTTGCCTGGGTGCCTAAAATTAACAATAATGAAAATTGACATTTTTATGAAATTCCCATAACATTTTCTAATTCTCATATCATATCTAACAGCAATATATACATTTTGAAATAGTCTCATAACAAAAATGACCTATTAAGTAAATTCTTTAATCAAATTTTCATGCTGATCTGGTTCAAAAGAATGTATGGCTTTAGATATGTTATTAAAAACCATGTATGAAAATTGTTCAATGTATTAATGTACAGTGCTAGTTAGGCAATGCAGTAAGGAAACTGCTAAGAAATCAGTCGCAAAGAATAACCTTTGTGATTGGATGGTAATCCACTGAAATATCTGCTACTTGTGTATCCTGTATGGAAAACTTTAGAAACAATTCCAATCGGCTTGAGATTTTTTATAAAACTTACTAGATTATGTCTTGGGGATAGACTACTCAGTTTTTATTACCACCACAACTAGAACAGGACCAGAGATTCTAATTAGGGTAATAATCTTTCTTGCTTGTTATAACACTGGGAGAGTAAGCAAATACTAGGTCAAAGAAATTACCATACTTGTGAGTAGCCACATTTACGATTTGGCCAGAGCTTCATTCAGAAGCAATGTGAACAGCTCTCAGTTTCAGGAGGAGAAACATAATTCAAACTGAAACCACCAGCAAATAAAAGAAAGAGGATTTCAAACATCTTGTATCTTAACCATGATGGTAAAAATACAGTAAAAATGAGTATAATCTGAGTGTGTATTATGTCAGATGGAACAAGTAAAAGTTTTGATTCGGGCCACAATCCTTTGTGATTTGAATTTTATGACACCAACATTCATATCAGGACTTAAAAGAAGCAGGGTACTCAGACCTGTTATAAGCTGCCATTCATTAGGAATGACATCATAGTTAAGAAGTATTGGTTTCTTGAAGCCAGGAATGAACAGCTCCGAGTGTAGCTTTCCAGAAATCATAGATATAGGTTTCAATACCATACCTTCTGGATGCAACAGCAATGTCTCTAAAATTATCATGCAGTTAGAGGATGTTTCTATTGTTTAGACTGCACTGACGTTCTCTTTAGCACACTGGTCGATAACATTTTTATCATGCATAAAAACTTAATAGTGGCGATACAAATAACACTATGAACATGGATATATCTAGAGGAAGAGTTAAGAGTAATCCATACATTAGACTAAAAAGTGGTGGAGCTGACACTCCATGCAAAGCAGACGGTCTAAAATTATTATTTTCCACCTGCTAAATGTCACATCTCTCTGCAACTTCTCCATTCATAATATGATATTCCGACAACACTTTGGCTGCAAATTTTAGTATTCCATTGTAACACCTTTCCAAAATCTCCAATCACTTATGTCAATGCTATTATCTCTCCATCTTAGATAAGTACAGGCCTCATATATAAAAAGTTTTATGCTTATTTTCCTAATGAAAAATTTTATTTTCTAGTAGCCTAGCAACTATTCTCGCTTAATTCGGGCTTGTTCTAAACAAATGTCTTAGTGCCTTTCAATATTTGCTTCTAAGTATGTCCCTGGGAAAAAAGATTTTCTATCTCTTCAAAGACCACAACATAGTGATCCTCATCCTTCCCTTTCCCATTTGGTTAACTAATATGTCCAGAGAATAGAAAATCTCTGATAACATGTATACTTCACAATCCTGAGCATATTCTGTAACACCTACTGTTGCATTTAATAAGGAGTACTAAGTTCATCCCCACGCCTTTTTCACAACATCCCCATGGCCACTATTCTCACTAACTTTTCCTTAACTTCTTTTCCAGTCATCAGAAGCAATATCTTGTTTCTATTAATTTCATGTTTTTGCCATTTGCCTCTTCCATCTTTCAAGCATTTCTTCAAGTTTGTCCTCTGATTATTCGGACATCAGCTTTTGGTCATCTCGATATAGCCAAATCCATTTATCTGAACTCCTATGCAGGTTATTCTATTGCCGTGATAATCAACAAAGGGGTTATTGCTGATCATTGCTGGAAATTGAGACATATCTCACAGTCTTCCTATACGCCTGCCACTTTTATTATGGCACAGCAAGAATATCCCTAATACATCTAGGTATTTAGTGTTCTCTGCCTCCATAATTCATATCCAAATGGTTACCTTGGTGATCTGTAAAATGCTTACTCAAGATCTATAAATATGTGCTAAAATCTCTTCGCCATTTCACTGCAATTTTTCTTTAGGTGTGTCACTAAAATGACTGCTTCTGTCACTGATGTCTCTGGCTTGAAGCTAAACTGACAATTAGTGATTCTGACAATTCCCCATAGCTTTTCCTCCAGCAGCATCTCTAATATTATCCATAGTATCTACATTATAGTATATTATTAACTATTTTCATGCTCTTATCTTTTAGCAGGTTCAAATTTTCATGTTAGATTAGATCTCTGATTGGCTCTCCAACTGCTTTTACCAAACAGCTTGTTGGTCCTATGTCTCTTCCCTTTTCCATCTTTCCTCTTGATAATGAAGACTTTCCCATCTCTTTAAACGTTATGCTCTCTGTTGTGCCTTCTATCATGCCAACATCCTTCAGTTCGCATTCGTTTTTTTTTATTTGATAGATGGTCAAAAGCTTCACTGGCATTTTCACGGCCATGTATGTTTATGACAGTTTCTTGAGTAATGCTGGTAAATTTTCACTATATCTTCCTAAGGAAAGAAGATAATGACCAATACACACACACTCATATATATACTGTATATATATATATATATATATATATATATATATATATATATATATATATATATATATATATAGTGCAAAGGTCATTATAGCTTATCTAGATACTTCAATTTTGCGGAGTCCAGAATTAGTTTTCTGTTCAGGTTTGAAAGAATCGACTGAACGAGTTCGGAGAGGGATATTTGGTGGCATGGCCAATATGATCAGTTCTCGAGCAACAAGCCTCTGGGACCGCGTCCAAGTCCACATATCACACGCATGTCCACCCAGCTGTACACGGCCACTAGCATTTGCTGTAGTCTAGAACAAGTGCGTGGGGCTAGCAGCCTCACCGCTAAGTACTTTCTGATATACCAGAATGCTGAACTTTTCTGGTGCCACCCACCCTCAAATGCAATAAGGTGTGTGTTTGTGTGAGTTACATCAGAGTACATTTCCTTGCTTTTATCATTTCACTCCTCTGTCCTCATACACCTGACAACACTGAGATTACGGAACAATTCTTCTTCGCCCAAGGAGTTAACTACTGCATTGTAACTGTTCTGTGGCTACTTTCCTCTTGGTAAGGGTAGAAGAAACTCTTTAGCTATGGTAAGCAGCTCTTCTAGGAGAAAGACACTCCAAAATCAAGCCGGTAATTATTTACAACACCACGCTCTCCATTTACTCCAAAATAATGCAATCCTGCAGTTCTCATCTTCTTGCACAGTAATTAGGTGGTTTTTTAAATTCTGGGAGAGCAATAATCAGCAAGATATGTTGAGGGAAGGGGAAGGGTTTATAAAAAGAAAATAGCTCGGTTTCCTCACTAAACGACTTAGAACTGACGTGTCAACATAGTCAACCAAACAAAATTCGTGATGCCAGTGTAACTTGCATATTTTAAAGACACTTTTGAGTAATTATTCCATTTTCAGTTAAGTATATTTTGAATATACAGTACATCAAATGTACGCTGCCATCACGAACTTCTGTTTGTGTACGCTGGAATTCTGTTTGGTTGACGATGTTGACATGTCGCTTCCAAGTCGTTTAATGAGGAAACCGAGCTATTTTCTTTTTATAACCCCTTCCCCCTTCCTCAACATATCTTGATAATTATTGCTTTCCCAGAATTTAAATAACCACCTAATTACTGTGCAAGAAGATGAGAACTGCAGGATTGCATTATTTTAGAGTAAATTGAGAGCGTGGTGTTGTAAACAATTACCATCAAGCCATTGTTTTCTAGTCTTAGGTAGTGCCATAGCCTCTGTACGATGGTCTTTCACTGTCTTAGGTTAGAATTCTCTTGCTTGAGGGTACACTTGGGCACACTATTCTATCTTATTTCTCTTCCTCTTGTTTTGTTAAAGTTGTTATGATTTATATAGGAAATATTTAATTTAATGTTTTTATTGTTCTTAAAATATTTTATTTTTCCTTGTTTTCTTTCCTCACTGGGCTATTTTCCCTGTTGGAGCCCATGGGCTTATAACATCCTGCTTTTCCCACTAGGGCTGTAGCTTAGCAAGTAATAATAATAGTAATAATAATAATAATAACAATAATACAACAACTACCCTTCTCTCTATTTACGTCTTCTTCTCTCTGTCTGCCTATCCATTTCTCTCTTCGTACTTTATCATGTTTCATCAGACCTGGGAGCACCTATAATTATGTCATTAGAATTTACCACGCGGGTTCTGTTACCAATTATTTTACATCCTTATTGGCGCAACCATTTACAACGAACTCGTTCACTGCGTCCACTGCACGTGCACTGTGCCATTTATCTGGGGAGACTTCGAAGCAAAATACCATGAACGAGGGTGACTGGCCTTTGGCTCTTTGTTTTATGTACAGTATGTGCGTGTTTAAGTATGTATTGCGTATGTTGGCATAAATCTGCATACACACAAACACACACACAATATATATATATATATATATATATATATATATATATATATATATATATATATATATATATATACACACATATATATATATGTGTGTGTGTGTTTATTCTTTTGAGTGTAGTCTTGTGTAGTGCTCATATATTTTTTTTATTCCTCCAGTCTCCCTGTCTTTCCATCTATATATATATATATATATATATATATATATATATATATATATATATATATATATATATATATATACATATATATATGTCTATATATACATATATATATATACATATATATATGTCTATATATACATATATATATATATATATATATGTATATATATATATATATATATATATATATATATAATACATAAGTACAATATATGTATTTGATGTAGTCTCACGCGACAAGAAAACGCTCGATGGGAGCTTGGCAAGCAGGACTAACAGATCGAATGTAGCAGAGGTCTTTCACCATTTTTTTTTTTTTCTTTTTTAGTAAACTCGTTTTTAGTCAAAATGTGTATGCAAGTGATATTGCACTCGAAACAATATATAATTATGCATTGCTTAAATGCTCATAAGGGTTATAAGTTTAAGAAAAATATATGAATTGAATTTGTAAAACGGAATTTGTTATCTATCTACAGGTAATGCTATTCGAGAAACTGTATCGACTTTTTCAATACACATATTTCCCATCTTACTTTTAGGTAAGGCTATTGAGAACTAAACATTCAAATTACATTGAGGATGTAGCTAATAACATTTAAAGTTTAAATATAAAGCCCAATTGTCAAACAAACAGAGTAGTTTAGTCAACACGCCAATAACAATGTTGGGGATACGGCCAAAACGGAAGCTACATATAAATCTGAGAAATAAATACATATAAACAAAAGGGTTACTTACAATCATCAAGATGAATCAATGTACTGCATAGTTATTAAAAAAATCTTAGTGTGAGGAATGTCAATGATACACATAAAGTGAATAGCAGTGAAAAGCAATCGTTGACAAGAGATATACCAAGTCTCACATAAAACGATGCAGGCAAACTTAGCATACAGATTTGTATAACAGCACATTAAACACGCTGAGATATGTATGAATATGGGCACAAACACTGTACATTTAGTATTACCAAATATTATGAAGACAATAAGCTTTATAGTCTTTTAATGAGAAACTTACTAAACGCTGAAATAGAAACTCGGGATTCATGCAATCACAAACTATGAAAATAATCTGAGCTACTCAAAGATGAAGTTACTAAAAGACTCAAAGATTGTTTACTCACCAACAGAGGCATATATTACTGAGTCACTTCATTAAGGCAGCGTAAGGAAAAGTCTCTTGAGTATAGAGCATAATTATCCTCCGTCTTGAAGTAGCCATTCGCGATATTGCTCTTAAAAGAAGTGTGGAATACCAACAGATGCCACAAGTTACAAGAACAGAACTATAAAAAGCATATTATTCTTGCAACTAAGACTAACTAAGATTCACAATTCCTTATAGTTAAAAGAAAGTGGAGTACATATTAATGTTGAAAATAACAGCAATTTCCATTTTAGTAGAGTAATTAACTGAAATAAGAATTGCATCATCCTACTGTGCTAGGGGTCAACAACCTTGTTAATAGTATAGACTATAATGAATATACAGTACATCAGGGCACTCCCATGAGCAGTGTCTGGGCACATTAGAAGTTTTATCAAAACTGCGAATTACATCAAATATGGCATTTGTTAATTAAGAAAGAATGGTAGAAACAGTGCCAGCTCTAAAATTAAGGACTGAAACTTGGTCCATTTAAAGTGGGGCCAAGTTTTTCTTGTAGTTTTCTTATCAGATTGGGATTTTAATCACTCCCAGCTCCACATACGCTCAGTTTGCTTCCCAGCAACTTGGACAAAAAGACTACAGTCCTTCTGGAAATAGCAATATTCTCATTCTTGCTCTAATTTGTTAATCATATATTATATGCATATGCACATTCAAACTAAGAAAATTATGATCAATCTGAATTGCAATGCTTTTAAACGTTTAATGGAAAATTTTAAACATGTAATATTTACAATTTGATGCTGCCAGAGAGAACCGAAACTATAAAAGCTATGGGACACCACAAATTAAGGAAATGAATCATCCAAAATAAAAGGAACATAACGTTTAACAGGATTATGTATATTAACAACAGAACTAGGCAAATTATATTATCAATGATCATAAAATTATAAAAATAGAAACCAGAAGTGAGATGAGACGATGGCTCATCTTGCCAGATAAAGAAGCCATCCTTGTAAGCTACATTAAACTAATGTTTCACTATAATGAAGAAATCTAAACATAAAAACAGAGAAACAATTATTCTATCAAGCCAGAACGAGGGACTTTTCTTGTTTTCTAACTGGCTTCTCCGAAATATTTTACATAAGAAAACAGAAAGTTGAAATAAAGGATAGCGCAATCAAGACTAAGCAAGATCATGGTTTAAAGGTTTAAATGTCGCTCATGAATGGCAGCGGCAAGGGACAGTGTCATTGCCCTGTCAAGCAGGACAATGCCCTCGAGACTGACCATATATGCATATGATCAGCGCCCAATCCCCCTCTCCACCCATGCTGGGACCAAGGAGGTCCAGGCAATGGCTGCTGATGGCTCAGCAGATAGACCTATAGGCTCCCCCAAAACCACATACTTAGCTCACAAGGATGGTGAGGTTGCAGCGACCAAAGGAAATAACGAGTTTGAACGGGACTCGAACCCCAGTCTGGCGTTCACCAGCAGGGGACATTACCGCATCGGCCACTACAACCCTAAAGGTTAAGGCACAACCCCAATGCTTGGCCGAAGGTAACTGCATGTGGTATCTAAGATGACCCAGCAACACAGATTACTTTCAATATCAAAAAAATTAAATCAGGGGATGCTGAAGACAGTAACTTTAGTCAAATCTTTGATAATAATGTTAATAATAACAATAAAAATAATAATAATAATATTGATAATAATAATAACCTGGTATAAATAATAATAATAATAATAATAATAACCTGTTATAGAATGGCGAGTTGTAATTGTATAGAAATGCTCCTTTTCTCTCGTATTTTCCGTGCAACGTAATGTCAACTTAATCTTTCCAAAAATATATAAGTAGAGTATCTCTTGCCGTCGACCTCTATTGCCAACCACATTTCCAAATTGTTATTGTTCGAGACTTAGAGGGTTTATCATGTGAACCGACCATGCTACAGTACACTGCCCTGTGATAATGACTCTTGTGTGTCACGAAATAATATATTCATGCAAAAAAAATATGTACAATACGAGTCAGTTGAGTACTTTTTTCTACCTCAGTGTTGTGATGCGGAAGGAGTATTTGTTTGGCTAGAGCTTTAGCGCTTTTTGTTGTATGTGTTTGAATTTTAAGCCAGATGATTATTACAGATGGCTTTTTTTTTTATTAGAACCATTTACAAGGTTGTTTTATATGAATAAGAATTTTTTTAATTGCTTTTGGTCGACTTCTTGACGAAAACAAGCTCCACATGGTTTTCGACGATGTTTTATGCCACAGAAGATTGTTACTAGGGACATTTATATATATATATATATATATATATATATATATATATATATATATATATATATATATATATATATATCAGCATTACTAATAAAGACAGAGTTTTAACTGGTGTGCTCTCCCACATACACGCTCAGTTTAACTTGCTGTCCTTCATTCTAACCAACCTCTGAGGACTAATCATATTAAAGAATTCCGATAAAACCAGTCATACAAAAAACTATAAAATTAAGATTCCACAATTTGCTATCTTTGTGATTAAGATTGTTAATTAGATGTAAAAAATGTATGTACATAAATTTAAATGCGTCTGAAAATCCAATGCTACCCGCTTCTCTGCGAGATTTAATAGTTTGGTTATTCTGTTGGTTTCATTTTGGCGTAACTAGGATACCCTGTATGGGTCATGGGTGTAACTATGATATGTCGACTTCTTTTTCCTTAATTAAGCACATCTTTTTTTATTAGGCTATCATTTCTGATAATAATCACTCTGACTACTACGTCGATCTAAACCAATTTGTATGGTTTGGAGATTATTGACAATTTCCTTAATCATAGTCTCTTAACTATTTTTGGACTTTCTACACTCTTGTCACTATGTTATATAACTGTCTAATATTACTTGCTAAGCTACAACCCTAGTTGGAAAAGCAGGATGCTATAAGCCCAAGGCCTCCAACAGAGAAAATAGCCCATTGAAGGGAGGAAATAAACTATAAGAGAAGATTAATAACAATAATAACTTTAAAATAATCTTTCATATATGAACTATAAAAACTTCAAAATAACAAGAAGATAAAAACTCCGAAATAGCAGGAGGAAAAGAGATAAGATAGAATACCGTGCCCGAGTGTACACTCAAGCAAGAGATATCTAACCCAAGACAGTGGAAGACCATGGTACAGAGGCTATGGCGCTACCCAAGACCAGAGAACAATGGTTTGATTTTAGAGTGCCCTTCTAGAAAAGCTGCTTACCATAGGTAAAGAGTCTCTTCTACCCTTACCAAGAGGAAAGTAGCCACTGATCAACTACAGTACAGTAGTTAACCCCCTGAGAGAAGAAGAATTATTTGGTAATTTCAGTGTTATCAAGTGTTTGAGGCAATAGGAGAATGTGTAAAGAATAAGCCAGACTATTCTTTGTATGTGTCGGCAAAGATGAAATGCACCATGACCACAGAGACGGATCCAATGTAGTACTGTCTGGCTAGTCAAAGGACCCAATAACGCTCGAGTGATAGTATGTCTGTGCGTAATGTAACTATACGTATGTATGCATATCAATGCATACACAAACACACACATATATATATATATATATATATATATATATATATATATATATATATATATATATATATATATATATATATACACACACACAAAATGCGTGTAAGAGGTTTTTCACACCAGTTACTTATTTCCTACTTACTTACGAAGAGCTTTCATCGACCAGTGAACCAGGAGCCTCCAGCGTTTCGTAAGTGCTCCTGGAATGCCATCTCGTTTCATTCTTGGTTTTCGAAAAACTTGTTCCCTCAGGTCACCCCTCGTGTAACTTCACTACTGAGTCTTCTTCAGCCATCAGCCGTAAATCCTTCCCTCTGCAAACAATGTGCCTTGATAATATCTACTGAAAAAAGTTTTATCATTATCTCAATCTAGCACTGTCTTCACCTCTATTCACACTG
>NC_090732.1:83366792-83396792 GCF_036898095.1 Palaemon carinicauda | reverse complement strand
AGTTTGAGATTACGAGGAACCCTGTTGCCTCTGAGCAGACAGCCAGACAGATGGGGAACCCAAAAGCCAGAACAGTCACCAGAATACCAATTTCTGTTAAGAGCAATTTGTGACTATTATTATTATCATTATTATTATTATTATTTATATCATTATTATTATTATTATTACTAATTTGTTGTTGTAGTAGACACTAGTAAAAATTGTTATGATAAGGTTAGAGCAAAGGGATTCATTATTAGTTAAGGGAAGAGGTTTAATACTACAAAGTTATATATATATGTATATATATATACTTATATAACTATATATATATACATATATATATATATATATATATATATATATGTGTGTGTGTGTGTATGTGTATGTATATACATACATACACTGAAATATGTGTGTATTATGAGTGTACAAAATATCTAAATCCAAATTACACACACACACACACACACACACACACACACACACACACATATATATATATATATATATATATATATATATATATATATATATATATATATATATATGTATGTGTGTATCATGGATATATATGTGTATATGTACATATATATATATATATATATATATATATATATATATATATATATAAATATATGTATGTTTATATGTGTGTGTGTATCATGGATATATATATATATATATATATATATATATATATATATATATATATACATATATATATATATATATATATATATATATATATATATTACACGAATGAAGCACACAGACGCACTTATACAGATAGATACATATATACAAACATACATAGACATATACACACACATATATGTATATGTATATATATATATATATATATATATATATATATATATATATATATTATACAAAATTTACCATTATAATTTTCAGTTATTATATTATCATTATTATTATGCTATTTTAGTAAAAGGACATGATGATATGGTTGAAAAGGTCAGAGTTAGTAAAAAAAATGATAATAGTAATAAGATTATTAATCATAATATTAATATCAGTAGCAGCAGTGATGCTAAAGGCAGTCTTGGTGGAGGAGCAACATGTATTCAACACCTCCATCTGGAGGATGACCATTTTCCCCCAATCATGGCGAACAAGGCCAGAGACATGAGTCTTCCCCTCTCTTGCCACTTAAAGCATCATGCGGGCATATGTATATCACTCCCCCCAACCTCCATATCTCCCGCATTCTCCCTCTCCCCAAATGTTTTAAGACTGAAGAGATAAAGAAAGAGATAGAGAGAGGGAGAGAAAGGGATGTTGTGAGAATTCAGATCATTCATCATCATCATTTTCTCGTGAGAAAGAGAGCTGAGTTTAATATATAATTCTAGGCTACTTCTCTAGATTTCAATAAAAGTCGATTGTCTGCACCAGCTAAGTTTAGCGCCATTGCTTCAGCAAAAGGATGCATTTGTTGAGGACATCACATCAGACGCTCACTAGTTGACGACATTGATCAATCAAATCTCTCTCTCTCTCTCTCTCTCTCTCTCTCTCTCTCTCTCTCTCTCTCTCTCTCTCTCTCTCTCTTTTAGCTTGTCAGTGGCGGATTTTCCAGTCTTTCATACACTCTCTGTAGTTTGTTTCTGAAAATCTAGTAAAATTAAATTATTTACTAACACGGGTGCTAAGTGATCAAAATATTATGAAAAAAGCCTATAAATCCTTGAAATTTAATGCCTTATTTTGGATATATATATATATATATATATATATATATATATATATATATATATATATATATATGCGTGTGTGTGTGCGTGAATATTCGTTATACAGTGTGTGTGTGTGTGCGTGTGTGTGTGTGAATATGCGTTAGAATGTGAGTGTGTGTGTGAATATACTTTACTGTACGTGTGTGAATATATGTTACATTGTGTGTGTGTGTGTGTGTGTGTGTGTGTGTGTGAATATGCGCTACAGTGTGTTTGTGTGTGTGGATATATGTGTTTGAAAGTATGTGCGTCATCAACTAAATATTAGGATTCACTTACTTATATGAAATAATACGTAACAATTTAATCATGTGTAAACCATACTCATCGTAAAATACAGTAATACGTGAACTATAGTGCCCACATCTATTAAAAGTACTTCTATATTAGAGTTGAAATCCAAATTAATCCTTTAACCCACCAAAATATAATAAACCAGTTCAAAAATCTTTTAAATTCACATAGCTGCCTAATCTCTTCTCACATAGTCACAGAATATTCACTTAATGATATATATGTATATATATATATATATATATATATATATATATATATATACATATATATATGTATATATATATATATATATATATATATATATATATATATATATGTATATATATATATATATATATATATATATATATATATATAGTATATTATTTTCATTACCTTTATGTGTGGGGATACTATAACATGGTGGAAGGGTTGGTGTATCGGCATGGTCAGCAAAACTGTACTAGTTAGTGCCACTCATACTAGGTTGGTTTAGCGTGAACGATCAGACTAAAGTCTCCCACCATCTCCTATCCTCAGTTGGCTAGTGTAGTTTGGTGATGAAAATTGGCCAAACCGTAGTCATGAATAAGGACTTGTCTGAAACCTTTGTCATGCGGTCAACATGGAACGGCTGCATTTGTTGTTGTTTTTGGTATAGCATATTATTATTATTATTATTATTATTATTATTATTATATAAGCTACAACCGTAGTTGGAAAAGTAGGATGCTATAAGCTCAAGGGTTCCAACAGGGGAAAGAAAAACGGAACCAGATACATAATAGAGTACACCCAAACGAACACTATCCCCAAGACAGTGGAAGACCATGGTACAGAGGCTATGGCACTGCCCAAGACTAGAGACCAACAGTTCAATTTTGGAGTGTCCTTCTCTTAGAAGAGCTGCTCACCATAGCTAAATAGTCTCTTGTAGACTTACCAAGAGTAAAATAGCCACTGAACAATTACCGTACAGTAGTTAACCCCTTGATTGAAGTAGAATTTTCAGTTGTCTTATGTTATCAAGTGTATAAAGAAAAGGAGAATGAGAAAAGAATACGTCAGACTATTCGGCGTATGCATAGGCAGTGAAAAAAGAGCCGTAACTAGAGACGGATCCAATGTAGTAATTTAGCCAGTCAAAGGACCCAATAACTCTCTAGCAATAGTATCTCAATGGGTATCTGGTGCCTTGGCCAACCTACTACCTATATATATATATATATATATATATATATATATATATATATATATATATATATATATATATATATATATATATATATATATATATATATATATATATATATATAAATATGTGTGTGTGTGTGTTTGCGTATATTTACTTGTATATACATGCATACAATATATTTATATATATATATATATATATATATATATGTATATGTATATATATATATATATATATATATATATATATATATATATATTTCAGAGCGTTTACAAGCACCATGTGTATGTTTAGTTCTATAGAATGAGCATGCAGTGTAAGCAATGGGACGTGGCTGTACTTCATAGGAGCAACTTGATTGGCGAGTTTCTTGGTTCTTGAAATCGAGAGCTTGTCAAGCCACACCCTCTGCCGTTATCATCACTCCACCCAGCTACCACAAGTTACTTGGTCGCTACTGTTTATTCTATATTAACCAGGTATTGGGTTATGCTATAAAATTCAAAGAAAATCTGCCTAATATATAGAGATTTTCTCCCATTTAATTAGGTTTTATAAGACATGAACGCAAATACGCACAAACACAGGCACAAATGCCCACACTATATATGTGTGTATAAATATATATATATATATATATATATATATATATATATATATATATATATATATATATATAAATTATATATATATATATATATATATATATATATATAAATTATATATATATATATATATATATATATATATATATATATATATGTATATATATATATATATATATATATATATATATATATATATATATATATCACAATTTCTTTCAAGTCTAAGCAAATCTTACGAGGAACGAAGGGAAACCTATTTGTAATCTAAAAGATAAAAATATATTCAGTGGAGTGTCTGTAACTGAGACAAACTACGATATCCTTACATCATGTCGTTTAACAATGTAACTCTTGACTTTCTCTTTTAGTTACTTGGATGACGTCATTAGTGTTACATGAAATACCATAAACGTGAACAGAACCCGTTGCGTTTTATCCAGTCTAATCCATCCGATTGCTAGCAGGGTAGTATATTCCATAATTCTCTGTTTATTAGTTCCTTTTTAGCATTTTTTCGATATGTCTATATTTCTGAATACTGTCATGTTCTCTTTATCAAAGGTTTTGTGTCTTTGGAGGATTTTAAGTCAGTAAAAAGGTTGAAATGCATGGGCCATCTTTTTTTGCACTGAATCGTTGTTAAAGATTGTATTCTATTTTTAATAAAATATTGTATTAATGGTTCTTTCACTGGATACAAAATCAAAGTTTTATAGATTTTTATATTTTCTCTCCAACTTTTAGAAAATCCCAAGAATGTGCAATGAACTGAATCAGTTCCTTTGACAAAGTTTGTCATGTACGTTTTATTCAATATCCCTTAAGCAGAATAATAACCAGCACAAAGCACAGTCAAAGTTAGCTTTGAATTGCTAAACTGACTGTGAAATCTCTTCAATTAATGTAACCCAAATTAAACTAAGTACAATGGTTCTCATGACGCAATTCTTTGGATATTACATGTTAACTTGACTGGCATGCGTTTGCGTCACGTTTCTCGGACCGGGACCTCTCTTCCTTTAGGATTCGAGGGAAATCCTAAATATGCTGTGCGTGGTTGCATGAGATGATAAGACTGGCGTTTGCATTACGGTTTCGAAAACATTTTATAAAAGATATAACTTAAAACTTAATTGAAAATTTTTCTAAATTTCTTCAGTAGTAGGTTATGGAGGATGTTGGGTATATAATAATAATAATAATAATAATAATAAGAGTATGGATTTCTTAATTTTTTCATATGTTATAACATTTACTGAAAATTGTAGTTCAACCCAATCATTGGAAAAACACTATGCTTAAAAAATTGAAATGTCACGTATACTGGAGTATTGTCCTTACCAGCACGATGGCCACCTTATTCGAAATTTTAGCGCTCTCTATAACGGCGTGCTATATCCCATATAAAAGGGCAAAAGGCTACGTAGATGGCGCCAGGGTTGGGCTCCAAGTTCTGTAAAAGGGTTGATACAACGAGTTTGGAGGTCAACGTGGGGACCCTCCTCCCTTTCTCAGAAACCCCTCAGCGAACCGGCCTGTCATAACCACTAAGACACTCTCCAAGAGTCGAGAGCAATATTCTATTTTCTTGTCTAGTTTTCTTAGGCGTAACTTTTACAACATTTTTATCTCCTCTTACATGGCCTTTTTGATTGCATGTTGCGTTGGCAAATAATGAAGAAAACGTCTTTCGTCAAAATGCCGTAGTTTCCTAGAAGAAACGGTATCTTCTTCCTGTTCTTATTTGAAAGTGTTCTAAGAATTTATGGGATCTTAAAAATAGTATTCCTACTAAAGCCTCTGTACCATGGTCTTCCGCAGTCTTGGGTTAGCGTTCTCTTGCTTGAGGGTACACTCAAGCATACTATTCTATCTTATTTCCCTTCCTCTGGTTTCGTTCAAGTTTTTATATCTTATATAGGAGATATTTATTTTAATGTTGTTACTCTTCTTAAAATATTTGTTTTTCTTATTTCTTTTCCTCACTGGGCTATTATCCTGCTTTTCCAACTAGGGTTGTAGCTTAGCAAATAATAATAATAATAATAATAATAATAATAATAATAATAATAACAATGGGTTTTCATAGTCAAACGTTCTATTGAGGGTCTTCAGCAACGGAGCATTGTAATCTATTACTGCTTGGAGAAGTAATGTTATTTCGCCAGATTTCTCATGATGAAATGACATTGCATTAATCATATTTTTATCAAATTTGATATTTCATTACACACACACACACACACACACACACACACACACATATATATATATATATATATATATATATAAATATATATATATGTGTGTGTGTTTATGTATATACGTTTATATATATATATATATATATATATATATATATATATATATATATATATATATATATATATATATGTGTGTGTGTGTGTGTGTATATACGTTTATATATATATATATATATATATATATATATATATATATATATATATATATGAATATATATATACATATATATATATATATATATATATATATATATATTTATATATATATGTATATATATATATATATATATATATATATATATATGTGTGTGTGTGTGTGTGTGTGTGTGTGTTTTCTAACGATTCGGTAACTAAAATTAAATTATAATTCTGTTATACGGCAGTAAATTTCATGAAGATATTCAAATATTGTTGTTTTAAAAAAATTCAATTTGGTCTAAAAGAATGTGTAAATTGATTACCTTGCTGGTTTTGATATACCATTTTTACATTTTTCTTAATTTCTTACCATCAAACATCAGAGAAACATCGTAAAGAAAGAGGAATGTTTTGTGTTCTCTTAATTTTGTGCTCTATCATAAAGAAAAGATAATTTTTTAAGTGAAAAGGCATTTTTTAGAGCAGTGTTTGTTGCACCTTACCATTCGAATTGAGAGAGAGAGAGAGAGAGAGAGAGAGAGAGAGAGAGAGAGAGAGAGAGAGAGAGAGAGAGAGAGAGAGAGAGAGTTATTTATAAATCTTCCAACAAAAAATAGTGACATGTAATGTGAATGTAATGTGAATGTAACCCAAATAGAGTCTCTCTCTTTAACCCCATCTACATTAATTAATGTGTCTCTTCTTACAAAACTCTCTTAGAAAGAAAGCAAAGAGAGAATGCTGTGATGTGTCTTTGTTCCTTGTACAACAGAAAATAAAACAAGAGTTTAAGTTCTTGAGATATTTCTCAAAGTGCAACATTCAGCGTGCTATACAATACAAGTCCGCTTCGCGACGAAAGGTGGTGTTCGTATGAGTAACTTTTGTTAACAAATTTCAACTGACCAATTGACCATTGTTACCAGAGATCTTCTCTCGCCTGACGTCATTGCACGCTATCTCAATTTCATCTCAAAAGGGATGGGAAAGAGGAGACACTCCTTTCAATTCCCTCTCTTTGCTCTTACATCCACTTAGGCTCTTGTCATTCATCTTAATGAGAAAAACATGATGTTTTAAATGCTATTATTTTAACTCTCTCTCTCTCTCTCTCTCTCTCTCTCTCTCTCTCTCTCTCTCTCTCTCTCTCTCTCTCTCTCTCTCTCTCAATATGTCTGGGTTACCATGATTATGTTTAGTTGTGTGCCCTACTTACATTCAAGTGCGGAAAAATCAAATTGACCCAAGTCATTTCTTATAAAATATTTTTTTCAAAATATGGATATGCTGATAAGATAAACGAAACAAGAGATGTAATGCCCTGATGGTTTTTATCTCTCTGGCATAATAATTTTGGGGACAGAAAACAGCATATGAAATATGACATTATTTCATCCATACATAAACGTTCATAGCTGATATTGGTTTATATGAAAACTATCAAGTATAGAAAACTTAATGCACTGATGAAAGACCCAGCAGAAGAATACATTCCTCCTCCTCCTCCCCCCCCCCCCTCTCTCTCTCTCTCTCTCTCTCTCTCTCTCTCTCTCTCTCTCTCTCGGTGTCGTAATCTTCAGAAATTAAACTGAATTATGACTACTGTTATTTATCATTCATGTCTGGTAATTTACTTTTTTACGTAAGCAGAGCAATTATAAGTGAACTCTGCAGAGTGATATCTTTGTGCGTCACAGTGTGTTGATGCTAGTCATGCATTTTCTCCTTCAGCCTTAGCAACATATGCAATGCATTAAGCGTGTCTTTAAAACTATAATTTTCAACAAATAAGCATTACATTCCAAGCAGTCTAACGTACCTCCATTTGTTTGCGAAACTACTATTCAAAATTTGCATTCTGCGGTATTAAAATTTAATATAAAAAGTGGCTATAATGGTTTAGGTACCAAATTTAGATTTATAAAATATGTATGCCCATCTGGCATAAATGTCTGTAAACAATACCTCGGCCGTAAGAAAAGTGACACATTTTTCTCTAATCAGTAAGAAGAGCTTTGCGATGAGATCTCAAAACTTTCAGTTTGGATAAAAAATTCGGTGACAAAAGTTTCAGGAGCCTTGTCCAACCTCCTGAGAAGTATTCTATTAATAATAATAATAATAATAATAATAATAATAATAATAATAATAATAATAATAATAATAACAAAAATGTTAGTAATTTTAATCTTAGAATTTGTTTGTATTAATCTTTTTAGACTGATTTACAATAGTCCCACCCAACCACCATCGTTCGATTGATTGCAAAATATCTTTAACACTGAAATTTAAATACTTCTCTGCTTACTTGTTTTGATATCATTTTGAAAATATATCTTTTTTAGTTGCTTATCGCAAATAATTCAAAGAACATTTAGCATTATGCTTTAATCGCATAATCCTTTTGGCTTCTTTCATACCCTTAAAAAGGAATCATTTCCATAAACGCTATCTGCTTGAATAGTTAAGCGTATAGACAATGGAGATGATTCTTGCCACACGCTTTTTATAGGATGACACATACAAGACCACGACATGTGCTCGTGTGTTTGCGTACATGCGTGTGCATTAGGGCATTTGCATACGCTTAGATTATAAATCTAGGTTACTGCATGTGTTAACTGTATATTTATATTAACGGAGGGCAGCATTTAATTAACTTCAAACACTGAAATTGTCTTCCTTATTTTGTTTCATCGATCAAGCATTTGATCTTTCTTACATTAGGAGAGAGAGCGCGCATCATCAAAGATTCATTATACCCAAATTAAGTAGATTTTGTTTTTTGTATTTAGTCCTCTATACCATTAAAAAAGCCTCTTGTGACTGTATTCTCTACAGTTGACATGTCTCCATTTGCAATAGTTAATCTCATTAACTTCGCTTCCATTTGTGAAATTTCATCCGAAATAACTTCTCCATCGAGTCCTTGTTTATATTTGCCTTGAAATATCCATTTACAAGTAATTCTTTATCTCTCTCTAACTATTTTTCGTCCTTTTGATTATCTTTCGTGTATACCTTGATATTGTTTCATATTTCACCTTCTGTTTCTTTCCTTTATCCTTCCCTTATGACTATACCTATAAGCACACTCTTCTAGTTACCCAACATCCCCTTTAAATTCTATTAAATTTGAATCTGTAACAGTAGCCCCGCTCCATATCCATATAAAATTAGACTCCATTTTCCATTTCTCTTTTAACAAGTAATGATCGATATACATCTAACCACTACCACTCTTACCATCAAATACTTCCACTTAATCTTCCATCCTCTCTTTCCTAACACATAATCCTCACCAAAATTTCTGACTCAGACATGCCTATTGATATTCTCCCTTTGAAACTAGGCGTGAAAGGTGGCTCAACCTCGATTCAAAATAAATGTATTGATAGGTTCATGAGTAATCTTCCACCAGTGAGATTATAATTAAGAATATTTTTTTTTTCACATGCAAATAGGGCAGACGTGAATGTCTTAAGATGGTATCCATCTTTTCCTCTTATTAACTTTTGAATTGATAATCTTGCCTTTGAGATGCGTCAAGAATCGTCGGGCTTTAGTTCTTACCCTGATTATAACTCTTTTTCTATTCCATTCAGTGGAGTAATCCTTTCAAGGAAAGGGATCCTATTGGAATGCAAAGAATTCTCCCCTTCTCTGGAAGATTGCCTGAGTTGAAATAGAGTATGTTCAAACTGCGAAATGAGAGAGAGAGAGAGAGAGAGAGAGAGAGAGAGAGAGAGAGAGAGAGAGAGAGAGAGAGAGAGAGAGAGAGAGAGAGAGAACGGTGGGGATGGAAGGAGGGAGAGTAAGGGAGGAATGTCGCTTATCAGTGGTATGAAAATTCTGACTTATACTAATATTTTGCATACAGTTTGTAATTTCTAATTAAAACCAAAAGCGGTAGTTGAGAGTTACTGTCATCCATTTCGGAGGTACGATAAGTTTAGTCAGCATTATCATGAGACTATAATGTTCATGTATCTGTCACTAAATTTGTTTCCTTGCAACACCATCGAATTTTAATCAAAAGACACTTCACAGAATGACAAGTCATCGCCACCAGTATACAAATCCTTTTAACATATTCTGCAGCATTACCTCTACTGCTTGGACTCACACACACTCTCTGGTTTCTGCTTACTTTTCTCCCTCTACTTCATCATCTTGTTTGTTTTATAATTATTATTAATAAAATCAAACAAATTTAGCCTTTTTGTCTCGTTTGCTGATCTTGTACATTTCCTAAAGAATTAGTTTACTCTTCAGATCCATGAGAAGTTTCATGTAATTTTGAGTAAAATGTATAGTGCATTTTTGTAATGTTTCAAACATAATATTCAGAATTAAATTTGTAATTATAATTTTTTGATATGTATAGGCATTTGGATATGAAACAAACGTTCATATTGATTATCAAGCACCTGAAAGCCAAGCCACTTCAGATGTGGCTAATCAATAAAGAAAAAAAAATACAAATCTTTTCTCTGCCAAGAAAATCACTTCTCCATATTAGGAACTTGACCTGAAACAACACTTTCGCTAATACTGTCGCATGGTAACTGAGTTTAATAAAAGCATCTCTGAAGAACCATCAATAATCTGAATGGAATTATTTGTACATTACAGAGAAAACGCTTTATCAGGTCCTTTACATCCCACAAAAACTAACATTTAATCATCATTACCAGTACTCATCTGTCATCTATAGAAATCACATGATTAATTATTTATACTAAAGATAGTTCTATTTTTTTAACGTTGAATATTGATGAGCATGTCAGATGAACATTTATTTTAATATTTATTATCTTTTTTGAAAGGTGAAATAATATTGATGATCGTACTGTGTTGGACATGGTTGCTGAGACAATATTCGAAGCTTTCCTCGTTTTATCACCAGCAAACATCGTCGTGAGGTGAAAAGTATACGATTATGTGACGTCCCCGAAACAAGTTCTTGTACAATTACCACAGCTGCCATCGGAAGATTTTTTTCTCTACCTGGACTTTGCTTTAATATTGTAATGGAGATCTGTTCTATGCCGTTGGGGAAAGACTTTAGAAAGTGGTTCTGGGATGGTGATAAAAGTATACATAAATTTAGAATATAGACCAACTAGTTATAATTCAGGTGTAAGTCAGAGTTGAAGATTTTTTAATTCCCTTTTAATTAGTCTATCAGAAACATGTAACTTGAACCGTACTTTAAAGCAAAAACTAATATTTATGTTACTACTATCCAGTAATGTTAACGAGGACAAAATATTTCCGAGAATTAATCTTAAAATGTTTTTTTTTTTTTTTTCACTTTTGCGTATTTCATGTTTTCAAAATGAATGCAACTCATGAAATTGAAATTTCGTGAAAAATATCACAATATTTTAGAAGTGTTTATTGCAAATCAATCCTTATTACAAGTATAATAATTATCGGTGGTGTGATTCAAGGCCCACCTACATCTGGTGTGAACATATTGCAGTGAGATGTTTCAAGTGTATTTCCTTCCTCGGTATCTGGTCTTGAAGACCCATGTATAAGCTATCTTTTCTCAAGCTAATTTTATAGGCCTACAGTCCAAAGTTTCTAAATGATATGATCTTGGATGTAACAGTCTTGCGTTTGGCACTTCTTGCGAAACCCCACGTTCCATTGAGCTATCGCGTATCGCGTTATTACTTGTCATTTACTATTCCCTTGGGCCCTTTACTATTGTATTCCTTATTGTCACATCGTAACATAAGGAAATATTGCTTGTGGGAAACTGAAACTGTCAATAATCGTGTGAGTACAGTTGACTCGAGCGTAATTTTTAAAGACTGCTTTCCAGGCAGAGGAGATTACTGCCACGCAAAAACTTATTTCATGTGGCAACTTGTCTTTATGTTTTTATTACTGAATAAATGGCATAAATTCACTTTTAGAATACATTATCTTTCATATTGGAGTCAATTTTATATTCATGAAATTAACCCCTTCGTGATTTGAAAAAGGATCGATATGGCATCTATAGTCCGCAGGACCACACTAAGCTTTCACATTTCAACAAAACTTACAGGCAGTTGGCATAGCGCCATCTTTAAGGCAACATCTACTGTATATAGGTATTTAGATTTCTTTTGTCGCCCCAACACCGTCTGTTTTCGCTGTAATTTGTTTGTTGAGATTATCTTTTTTTCAAGAATTCCAAAATATTTGTGTACTGGCAATAAGTTACTAACAGAAGTATTTATAATTTCAAATGCTTTCTGCATAATATTCCGTGAACTACTTATTGAGTATAATCTTTTATAAATATTTTCTTATATAATCTAATGGTTGCTCATATCAAGACTCGTAAATGTTGGCTTTCTAAACTCCTTAAAAGTAAAAGGCGAAAAACTATTTCTCTCTTCGTTGGTGACTCGCATTTCAAAATAGCCTAACCCTATATTATATATATATATATATATATATATATATATATATATATATATATATATATATATACGTATATATATATATATGTATATATATATATATATATATATATATATATATATATATATATATATATATATATAATATAGGGTTAGGCTATTTTGAAATGCGAGTCACCAACGAAGAGAGAAATAGTTTTTCGCCTTTTACTTTTAAGGAGTTTAGAAAGCCAACATTTACGAGTCTTGATATGAGCAACCATTAGATTATATAAGAAAATATTTATAAAAGATTATACTCAATAAGTAGTTCACGGAATATTATGCAGAAAGCATTTGAAATTATAAATACTTCTGTTAGTAACTTATATTTTGGAATTCTTGAAACAAAGATAATCTCAACAAAAAAATTACAGCGAAAACAGACGGTGTTGGGGCGACAAAAGAAATCTAAATACCTATATAGATGTTGTCCTAGATAGAGATGGCGCTATGCCAACAGCCTGTAAGTTTTGTTGAAATAAAATCAATAAGGTAGTGTGGAGTATATCAGCTTGAGATCATTCTGACAGTCATATAACAAAGTTATCTAAGGAAACTTTAGACCTGTAGTTTTAGTATGATTCTATAAGAACATAAATATTACGATTTAGTCTTTATAATATTTCTATTTACTCTATCTAATACCTCTAATTAAATCTTGCACGCATCATTATTTGAATACATATATTAAACGAACATTGTATCAAGTTTTCTATAATTTACGTATAATTTGAAACGAGTCAAATAAAGTTTGTGACTAATACAAGTCCTGGTCCGTATCCTGACAATTATTGCAAGGTTCGGGTTCGCGCGAGATGTATCTCTCCATGTTGCGATCAGACATAGATAGGGAAATTCGACGCCAAGGAACCTAGCGGGATGGGAGAGGACAAACCAGGGGTATGAGAGAGCATTGCTGGACCTGTTTTACGAGAAATGCCACACACAGAGGGATTCAAACTCTATAGAAACATCTTATATGAGATTTTTCCTATGCAGCTGCTGAAGAAGGAAATCATTTTGAAAAAAATGCAGTGTAATCTTATTACCGAAAGCAACCGAAATGTAAAGAAGAATATGGATGAATCTATTTTTACTATAACTTTTCTTTTCATATCAATCTTATAAAAATCGTAATCTCAGTTCTAGATGTTATTACTTCATTAGTCAGATTAGTCAAAGGAATCAAATCAGTTGTTGTGACTGGCAAGATAATTTGAATACAAAGTACGTGATTAGGAATTAAGTGGAAATACTCGGTACCAGTTATACCAACATCATGCCACGTTGCAGTGAAGTTACTGATGAGTAATATGCAACACATTCCTGTGTCTGCAGAGCAGGTGAGAAGGATGGACAGCATCAACTGCCATGATGTCCTTGGATTTACCTGCCAAAAACACTAATTACGTTTTGTTGCTAAAAACAGGTGCATTGCTAGTAATATCCCTTCTATTGTTTTATCGCTATGATTCATATTATTAGATCGATTAAACTTCTTAGTTTTCATCGAAAAATCAAAGGATTTTTCCCCGCAAGGATTGTGTGACGGAAAAGATTTCACTGAAATTTAGGAAAAATGAAAGTGTGAATTTGCAAAATGAAAACGGAAGCAAGTATAGTAGTAACTCAGCTTAGATAACGCTAAATAATTACAAGTTAAACACATCTCTATATTATTCACCCATTAAAGCAGTATTGGAGAACATAAAGATCACTACCGGTAGTTTAGATTATAATTGTCAGAAATAATTCTTAAGTTAGACTTCCTGAAATCTATAACACTAACAGAAAAAAAAATCACAAACAGACAACAAACACAAGAACTGTTTTTCAAGTGAAAAGACTTCGTGATCTTGATAGATAAAAACGTGGGAAGAATATAGAAAACCAAGCTAGCTCTTCTCTCAGAATGATCAGAAACCGACAGGCCATCATAAAAAAAAAAAAAAAAAAAAAAAAAAAAAAGCTATTTGTTCTTCCAAAGGCTCCACATGATATCTTGATCTCTAATCCAGCTTCATCCGTCACCGAGACACCTGATCCTACTTTAAAAACCATTCAAGTAATCTGATTCTTGATTTGATTTCCATATGAAATCACCCCCTCGATTATACCATCACCTGTTCAAGAATGAAGAGCTGTCACAAAAACTTCAGAACAATGAAAGAAGTATTAAGTGAAATAAAATAAAAGAACGCCGAAGTCGATGTTTGTTTCTTTTTCATTTGAATATAATCATGATTTCTTCTTCTTCTTCTTCTTCTTCTTCTTCTTCTTCTTCTTCTTCTTCTTCTTCTTCTTCTTCTTGTCATTATTATTATAATAATAATTATTATTATTATTATTATTATTATTATTATTAATGCTAGGATAAAATCATTCGGAATGAACCCCTTAGCCGTTTAACGGAAAATATTCATAGTAAGCCATTAATGATGATCATTAACAAACTATCTTTTTTTTTGGCCATCTTGTAAGTGACGGACCAGGTACATTTGTCAGTGAACTAAATGCAAGAGTCAGCCCAGTACATTCAATTTGTCTTGAGTGTTATTAAATTGATTGCAACCAGTCATTTCATTACTCTCTCAATTGTCATGTACTATGACAAATGTCAAGCCTGATGTTTGAAAGTAAATTGTAATATGCTTGTAATTTCGAAGCAGGTTAATTATGTCAATATTTCACAGTAAGTTTTAGGGGGGATATAAAACATTGCATCTATAACTATTGCTGTTGACTTCAGTCTACCCAATTATGCAACCATTGACCTTAAATATAAGTAATGAATATTCGAATAGGAGACAATAGGAAAACTTCATTAATGCACCACGTATGAAATATCAAACACTTTAAAGGACCAAGAAAATTGAAAGAATACTGCTTTAAATGCAACACGTATTTTCATCTCCCTCATTCATACTCTCAAACATACGGTTCATTTCTTACACTAACGATATCTAACATATTCATATTCAGTTCAAATGTACTGTATGTAAATGGCCGTGGAACCAGAAATATCATCCTATAATGTTTGCTGAAATTGGATGGGAACAGTTTTTGGACATACAGTATACTACACCTCCAAGGAGAAACCACAACTTTGTATCCATCCATCAAAGATGAAAGGGATTAGTATATATATATATATATATATATATATATATATATATATATATATATATATATATATATATATATATATATATATACACACACATATATATATATATATATATATATATATATATGCATATATACATATATATAAAGAGAGAGAGAGAGAGAGAGAGAGAGAGAGAGAGAGAGAGAGAGAGTGAGAGAAAGAGAGAGAGAGAGAGAGAGAGAGAGAGAGAGGAGAGAGAGAGAGAGAGAGAGAGAGAGAGAGATAAGAAAATATTTTATTGATGGCCGAAGGTATTTTATAATCATTCTGAATTTATTCATGCATTTTGGATACGCTTGTTACTGCAAGCCTTGAATCTGGATGGTAAATAAATGATTAAGCCTACTCATTCCGTTGTAGTATTCGAACCCACAAACGCTAATAAGAATGACGTTCATATATGTATGTATACAGTATATATATATATATATATATATATATATATATATATATATATATATATATATATATATATATATATATATATATATATATATATATAACGAAAGTAACATATGGAAGGGTTGGAAAAATAAGTACCAATCCTAGGACAACGTATAACCAAGTGGTGAGAGAGACTGTTCCCAGGTAGAAGATAGAAAGTATAAATACAGAGTTGTAAGTGTGGAGTTGATGCACCGTAGACTTTCTTCGATTCGCCCGGAGAGAAAAAAATAATCATATGAATAGATGTATGTGTGTGCGTGCGTGTGTGTTTTGTATATGTGAGTATGTGTGTTTGTCTGTGTATGTGGGAGTCTGTGGGAGTTTATGCGTAAAGTGATTAAACCCTCTAACTATTTTGCATCATCATTTATTTTATCACCTTTCAGATGACATAATCTTTTCCAAATTGTACAATTTATGTCATAAAGTATCAACTTCAGTGAGTCACATGATATCACACACACACGATTCTAAATTAGGTCCTACAGTGGCACTTACGTATTATGTTTTGTGACTTGGTCTTTCTATAAATAGCTGCCTGATTTCATTGATTCTATTTTTAAAATCATTGACTACTACTACTACATAATAATAATAATAATAATAATAATAATAATAATAATAATAATAATAATAATAATAATAATAAATTCTATTGATAAACTGTTTCCTGTGTAGATCACTAATAGATTTTCCGTAATGAAGCTTGGCTGAGAGTAGGAAGTTTGTCTGTCCTTATAATTTTTTCCTGTGGACTCTTTTTAGTTATGACGTCGAATAACAGGCGTCTTCTTGCGTCTGTTATTTCGCAGCATTCCCAAGGATGAATCATGAACAACATGAACTATCAATTTCAATCTCAGGATCAGTTTTCATTCATCTCTTAAGTCCTAGTACTGTATATGTGTATGCATTTTTGTTTGTATGTAAGTGTTCATGACCTATTTCATAAAATGTTTTTTTTATGTGTACATTGAATACCTTTATATATAATAATAATAATAATAATAATAATAATAATAATAATAATAATAATAATAATAATAATAATAATAATAATAATAATAATAATATAAACTGAACCTCAAAATAATCCACTAACAATTCAGATGTTAAATGATTTGACGGCTGATTCTCTCGACTGGTCACGCCCAATCGATGTACAAAACTAGTATATTATTTTCTTGTATTGTTTCATACAAATTGATTTTCGCTCATTTTATAAATAGCTTACTTGTCAGAAGGTTCTTTTTCATTTCTTCATTTAATTTTAGTTACTTTATTCATATATCCAAGCCCTCGTAGATAATCATTATAAAGTTTTCCTGACATCATAGTCTACATTTTCACAGACCATACATATATATATATATATATATATATATATATATATATATATATATATTTATATATATAAATAGAAATAGATATGTATATATGTATATATAAATATATATATATATATATATATACATAATATATAAATGGATATGTATATATATGTATATATAAATAAATATATATATATATATATATATATATATACATATATATAGCTAGAGAGATAGATAGATAGAAAGATAAAGACATATACTGTATACATAGATATATATATACATATATATATATATATATATATATATATATATATATATATATATATATATTATACACATATATGCAGTATATATATGCATACATATATATACACACATATATATATGTATATTTATATATATACATATATATATATATATATATATATATATATATATATATATATATATATATATATATATATATATATATATAGGTGGGTATGGTGGGTAACATGTCCAAGTGGTTCAATGATTAGGCTTTAAATTCCTAGGACCACGTTTCATCCCATGCTAGCATCGCTCATATGTTCAACCATCTGTAAATGGGCACCAAAATTAGCTGGGGTTTAAGAACAAAGACCTGGGGTCAATATCATCACTCTTACGGACTTGTTGAGGTACCAATGGATTCAGTTCTGCTGAAGGCATTCTATCAGAGGCATATATATATATATATATATATATATATATATATATATATATATATATATATATATATGTGTGTGTGTGTGTGTGTGTGTGAGTGTGTGTGTTTGTGTTTTTGTGTGTATGTGTGTATTGATGTGTATATATGTCATTAATTCACATACTACTTTAGTACATGAACATCAATCCCCAGATACCCTTCGATGCTGAAATACTCCTTTTTACCTTTTAAATAATATTTACCGACTGGGAATTATGATAACTAATTATACCCTAATAGGGTTTGAACGAACCCTTTTTGAGTTTGACACAAAAAATGATGGAACACAAAAAATAATTACTATTAACCTAAGAATTTACTTTCACTTGGCTAGCCACTTTTCGGCAATAAAGGAAAAACAGTTTTGATAAAATTCTATTTAATAAAACAAATTGGCATCGTGGTATTATTCTTCAGATATATAGGGAGCGTTTGGCTTGCCTGTTTAAGGTCTCAAGTACGCATGTTTTTTTAAACGTCACATAATACTGTACATTCCAATGCGTCTCCGACATTGCAGCGTATAGACAGAAGTAGAGGATCATTCACTTAACACGCCTGTAATGCACCATAATAGTGCAGAAATGGGCAAGGAGTTGGTGACTTCATCCTAAGAAAAGCTATATATATATATATATATATATATATATATATATATATATATATATATATATATATATATATATATATATATGTGTGTGTGTGTGTGTGTGTGTGTGTGTATGTGCGTGCGTGTGTGTATGTATGCATTCAAATTATTTCTTGACTCTCAACAATCCTTTGAGTGTCTTACAGTCACTTCCATTCTCTTTAATACGCGTTGAATAAATCTCCTTTTAAGTTGTTGGTAATATCAATACCTTGATAATCGGTCCTTTCTTGCGCCTTCCTAGATTTGTTGCAAACCTCTCTCTTCTGTCTCTTTCTGTCTCCATTTACCCTCAGAGAACCTTACTCTGTATGTCTTGTTACGGACTGCTTAAAGGAATAAAAACACGTAAAAGCTCAAGACTTGCCTGATCTAACAACAACATTCTCTCTCTCTCTCTCTCTCTCTCTCTCTCTCTCTCTCTCTCTCTCTCTCTCTCTCTCTCTCTGTGTGTTTTTGACCCTTGATATACTGTAAGGATAGTTTTGATCATTTATTTTCCCTTATCCCCATCACCTTATATTTAGTTTTATTCCCACTCGGCCGCTGGAAATAAACCTGCTCCTTACTTTTTAAGTTTCTATCTATATAAGATTTTCCTGTTCTCATCATTGTTGTTTTTCTTTTTTTCCATACGAAGGGCACTTTGGAATTATTTCAGTCTTTCGCGTGCTACACTATTCATCTGATCCACTCCACGCCCCAATTACTGCTCATTTTTAGGTCCCATACCCACCCTCCCTCTCTCCATCATGTCTCCCTCTCACATACTTCAAGGTTTTTACACCCACTACCTACTCGACCCTCCAACGGGGTTCGAGGTTCGAGGTTACTATAATCTCTCTCTCTCTCTCTCTCTCTCTCTCTCTCTCTCTCTCTCTCTCTCTCTCTCTCTCTCAGAAGAAGAAGAAGAAAAAGAAGAAGAAGAAAAACCAGTGCCTTGCGGATGTCTGGTTCAGCCCCACTCATAATGAAATATAACTGAATAAAGATGAAAAGTATCGTGGAGATGGGTACCGTTTTGAAGATTGAGCCCAGAGATAATACTGATTTATTCAAGTTAGAGAATGAAAACAACAAAATATGTTATACGATGATCTATGTTCTGCTGGTTTCAAAGGGGAAAAAAATACTTTTTCGTCATATAAGTAAACAACTAGCAATGACTTGTTGATTTTCAAGTCTTCTCTGATTGCGCATTATTAATGATACAGGCAGAAAACACAAGAAACTTTAATTAAATGAACTTGTTCTTCAAATAAATCAAGTACGGACTTCTATTCCCCTTTTCCATAACTTGTTGAATACTTTATCAAAATTTTCTTTTATTTTATTAATTTACTCCATCGCATTGGTGCCACCTTATTTACCTTACCTTAGATTTACATAGACGTCTCCTATAGTTATGTTTTTCTCTTATCCTAAGGAATAAGGAGTCAATCTAGGTCAGTTTTCATTTCCTCGCGTGTAGATTTGCATCACCAATGGCCAATGACCTTTAGCTCATTTATATCTATATTTTACACTTGATATGATATCAAATGACTTTATATTTCTCCAAAACTTTCATTTTCAAAAAAAGATTATTATTTTGGCTAAATAAAATCTTGTATGCATTGGATAATGATCCAAAAACAATTTTTCTCTCAAATTATTAAAGAATAAAATCCATTAATGACTTTTCTCATACCCGGCGCCAAGTCTTGTTTTTCTTTACTCTCTTCGTCTCGATCCTCTTATAACGGACAGAGAGAGAGAGAGAGAGAGAGAGAGAGAGAGAGAGAGAGAGAGAGAGAGAGAGAGAGAGAGAGAGAGAGAAAGGGGAAAGGGGGAAAGGGGGTAAGGGGGCCGAAAGGAGGATGGTTTAAAGAAATAAACGCATGCAAAACGTGTCTTTCACACCAGAGAACACAATCCCAAAATAAGGTGTCAATCGTATATCAGTACGGTTTTAATAGGAAGAAAACTTTTTGGGTCACCACAAGAAATGCCATGGGTTCGAACTTTGCATAAAATGTTTTTACTGTATGTGAGGTACAATTCTGAAAGTGCATCTAAAAGAAAGTAGTTTTCTGGAATAAAACACTTGTGTATCCATGTGGATCTTTACATACCACAGATGTTTGTTTTGATTAGAGGTATATCTAATTTTACGTAATCATTATTTGGAATTTGCAATCAAAGAGCTTTTGCACGTATGTGAATTGTCGCTTTGATTGTATATGCATTTTCGGGCTGTGATGCATAGTTGTTGATATAAGGCGGATGCCCTTTCATTTCTCTTTCTAAAGAAAATCTCAAATTGTACTTATAGCGCCTTCCATATTAGATCATTCCGCAAATTTCGTGTTAACTTGCCTTAGGAAAAATACTGACTACTACTACTGTTGTTGCTGCTGTTTGATGTCATCATAAACCTTATCCAAGGCCAGAACTCCTCGAGGTCCATGGTCACAAACAGACAGATCTTTGCACTACCCGGAGTCCCCCGCTCTCTCACACCTACTCATCTCTCTCTCTCTCTCTCTCTCTCTCTCTCTCTCTCTCTCTCTCTCTCTCTCTCTCTCTCTCTAAAAACACACATACACAGACCCACGTAGCTCCTTCCCCTCCTCCCCCTCTTCCTTTGTCGATGCCCAAGGTCACATTGCGTGAAATTACCGTTCTCTCTCTTTGGAAGAGGTTGTTGCAGCTGCAACTGAGGGACTTAATCTCATCTGCAGACTCTTTAAGATGTTATTCAGAAAGTTCGTGCGGAGGATTTGCACAGTTAGCATGGTAACATTTTTATCTCTAATTTATTTCACTTATAACTTAAGGCTTTATAACACTTTTTTATTTTTCTCAGATCCACATTTCAATCATTTCTATTTTTCTGTTGACCTATATACATTTTCTAATATATATATATATATATATATATATATATATATATATACATATATATATATATATATATGTGTGTGTGTGTATGTATATATATATATATATATATATATATATATATATATATATATATATATATATATATATGTATATATATATATATATATATGTGTGTGTGTGTGTGTGTAGTGTGTGTGTATAAACAATTAATTTATGATAGATTTTAATGAAATAGCGATGGAACGTTTTAATCATTCTGGAAGCGCTCTTTGTAAATCAATACCACAACGTCTTTAGTAATTCCCGGTTGTTTAGTTTGTTTGTGTTTTACTCTAAATGAAAGGGAAATGAACAATTAGTTCTTGCAGAATTAGTTGCATCTCTGAACACTGCTGTTGTTTATCTGTCTTTTTTCGGCCATCCTTTCTTTTTTCTGCAACCTACCGTCAACATTGGGGTTGGTGGTCCAAGGTGAACCGCACACATACACACACACATCCCTCTCCTCTCGTAGACTGTTCTACCTTCCTATCCTAACCTACCTATCTATCTCCACTCCCAACCTCCCTATTCGCTTATGGCCTCTCATTCTCCGTAGCTACTCTCTGTTTCCTACTCGGAACCTTCAACCCTCTCCATGACCTGCCATCATCTGTGACCACCTGTTGCCAACTCCACTCCTGACTAAGCTAAGCTAATTGAATGCTTCGTTACTTCGAGTTTCCTTCGGCCTCTTTCCTTCATACGTTGTCAGGCTGCTTTGTCCTTGTTCACGTACGTCTGAGTGGTTCTTACTATTACTATTTTCCTTTTTTGTGTGTCGTAAATTGCCAGAAAGGTAGACGAGGGGGAAAAGGAGACTTTACAATTATGTGAAATGTATATATTATGATCATAGATTCTTTCTAGCGTGTATCCACAAACCTACATTTACAACCTCATACATGCATATTGTATACGTACGCATAAAACTCATATACTTATTTGTGTGTGTATATATATATATATATATATATATATATATATATATATATATATATATATATATATATATATATATATATATGTGTGTGTGTGTGTGTGTGTGTGTGTCTGTGTGTATGTGTGTGTGAAATAGTGTCTTGGCTTCTTATTGAATGTATAGTTAAGAACGAAGGAACTATGAGTGATAACCTTGCCGATAAGATAATTTCCAAGGTATGATGAATTAGATTAATAAGCTTAAGAATGAAGGAATGAATGATTTGAAGTTCTCTGACATCCTGACAATAAGCTTAAGAATTGCGAATATATCAAACACCAGTGAAAATTGGTAAGAGGGAATCGAATTAGCTGGTCTCTGACCCAGTGCACTCTGTCTATCCTGAGGAGCAAGGACGGGCGCCCATTGCAAGAGGAAGTCATCCAACGTGAACTTTAACCATTCATGGGTTTCATAGTCTTGTTGCCTATTAATGGTACCATTTGGTCTTACCCTTGGTGTATTTAAGAAAAATTCTAAATGAACGATTCTTTACTGGTATAATCATTTGTTTTATTTTGTGTTGATGTTACTGTTGTTGTTTGTTTTAGTAAGTGTGTAATTATTTAAATTCGTTCATTTATTTTTCGGCTATTGTTGGCCGCTCAGGTGGAGCAACATCCAAAAACAATTACTTCATAGTTTGGTTTTTAGGCAAAAAAGTTAGTTGCGTTCTTAAACTGGAGAAGAATATTCTGTGTTCCCTTTTTATATATTTTATGTTTTCACCCTTAGGCATTAACAATTTTTTTATGATTGTTAAGATACGCTACTGATGACTTATCATCCTTTTGTCATTTTGACATTCTGTAGGAATAACAGTTGTATTTTAGTTTAATGTCTTTTTTTTCTCTCTTTTTTTTTCAGGTTGGTGATCAACAACGCTATTGTGTAATCATCGCAGTGACAGTGGAGCAAGTATTTATTGTTATTTTCTTTATTTAATTAAGTTCCTCAACACCACGGAGAATGACACCAAAAATGTTGGTCACTTCTTGCTGGATCTTTGTTCATTTAGATTTGGATGGTTGTGTACGTACACTTTGAAGCAAATCTTTATTCCAATAAGCGTATACAATAGTATAAACTTCTTCATTACGAATGCACATCGCGCAGAAAGCTTTACAAGGTGATTTTATCATTGAAAAGTTGACTGAGAAACAATTAACAAACAACCCCATTAAGGACTCGACCTTTCACAGTCAGAAGACACGTAACAAAAAAGAAGATGCAACTTAAACTTTATACGATGTTGTTTGAATTATAATCACGTTACGAGCAATCTTGATGACTGATGGGAGTGTTACATTTAGAGTATATTCATTCAGCTCTCCTTATTCATCAATGGGATAACGATGGAGGATTAGCAATTTCACTATGAAAGCTGTCTTACTTTACGGGACGTAAAGTAAGATTGTCAGACTTCTTCTTTTCGGGTGATATATCTTATGTTTGCACTTCACAGTTACTTCCTTACTTTTTTATCTTGACTTTGGCACACAAATTAAAGATTTACCTCACTTGGGAGGCATTGAATGCACAAGATATTGAAGTTATTGGTTACATATTTGTTTATTCAACTTGTACAACCGTTCTAAATAAAACCTTAATAGATTAAAACCAATTCTTTGTGAGGAATTGTCAAAATAACAAAAGATTACAGAATATGAAAATGTCGCCTTCAATAACATAAATATTGCTCTTAAATTACTGAAATATAAAGCTTAATCAATTTTTGTAAGTTTCTTTTTGCTATTCGTCAACGTTGCAAACATCGACAATGTCGTTCTGTATTTATTAGTCAGCTTTGGAATAATGTCCTGACAACTTCATTCAAAAGAGGTTGAAAAATTCAAAGTTCAATGCCTGCTTTGATCTCGTTGCTTTTTTGTTTTTTAGCTGATAGGAAAGATGGGTGAAATATTAATGAGGACACTTATCTAAGTAGCTATGGTAGGTAATAGTTAGGAAAGTTGAGTATTAGTAAGAGTAACGTAAAATATCGTCTAGACACAATTTTATTTATATAAAGGCACAGTACAATTTTCTTGTTAATGTTTTAAAGTTAACAGAGTACAATAATGATTTAGCAACATATTAACATAGCGAATTATATAAATTATTTTTCATTATCCCTTCGTAGTTCCATTCTATGAAGATGAAGTTGACATTTTCCTTATTCTAATTTTAAAATTAACTCTTATAATTATGGTTTTACAATATATTGATATAGTAAATTATATTGATAACATTTTCCACTGGAACATTTCTTATTAGTAAATTGGTTGAAATTCTTCAAGAAGAACATACGGAGATAGTAACTCTTCTCCGGCATTTATACCGACAGCTTTAAATTTTCAATAGATGCTGGCTGCGCTGCAGTGTCCTCACACAAAATTAGTCGGCTCTCATTACCCAGTGAAGCATCAGCATTTAACTCCAAATTATCAGCCATGATATTAGCAATTGAGATTATTAAGTCTATTGAACATAGGACAAAACATATTTTAGTGATTTATACTGATTCAAGAAGCGCCATACAAACCCTAAAGGAATATACTAGTAAGAATCAACTGGTATTAAAATTAAAAGAGCTCCTTGACAAATTTTACTCCGGTGGGGGTAAATATAGAAATATGTTGAATAATGGGTAATGAAAACGCTGATGTTGCAGCTAAATCTTTAATAAATTTACCAAAGCAAGATTTCACACCACCCGTAAAAGATAATATAACCTGCGTAGTTACAAAAATATTTGTAACTACGTGGGTTACAAAATGGTAATGTCAGTGGAATTATGAATCCGATTGCCATAAATTGAAAGAAATAAAACCAGTTGTTTCTTTATGGGAATCATCATTGCAAAGAGAAAAGAAGACAGAAGTAATATTAGCCAGATTCCGCAGTGGTCACGGAATACTTACACATGGGTATGTAATGTACACACCTCGTGAAGCAGTACCCAGGTGCAATGAGTGTGACTGGATTTTAACTATAACACATATTTTTATCAATGGTAAAGCTTTTAAGAGAGAAAGAATCTTATATCTTGGTGATAAAAGTTATATTGACCGTTTATCAGATTCTGAGAATTTCTCTATTTCTAGGATTTTAACTTTTTGTAATAAACGTAGGTTTTATAAACATAATTTATATTTATATTTATCACAGATTTTTACCTCATAATTTATTTACTTTCTATACATTATATTCAAATATATATTTTTATCTATTATATTCAATATATATTTTATTTTATTCATTTATTCAACATTAATATTAAAAATAATTTTCTTCTCTAAGTTAATTCGGCCAGTTCTGTAACAGTCAAGTTTGACTCATTTGGGCTGGTTAAATTCCCCCTTTAATAATAATAATAATATTAATAATAATAATAATAATAATAATAATAATAATAATAATAATAATAATAATAATAATAATAATAATAATAATCAGCCATCTGTGATCTGTGTTGTTGTTTGGGTATTTCCTCAATTCTTCTGCTTCCCTTTCTTCCCGTAATTCTCCGTTGCATTGAGGTAGTTTACATCATGTATTTGTTGCCATCCTATATACCCACTGATTAATTGGTTTGGCTTTGTATTCAGGCTACGGTGAACTAATAAATTTTATATTTTTCTTGTGGATTTTGCAAAATGGGAGGAGAGTTTGAGAGACCTGGAAGGATTTGTAGTGAGTCTTATATTTCTCCTATTGATTGATGCTGTGTTTCTTGCATAGTTCTTATACCTCCTGAGGGAGAAATTGGTGAGTTTGAGTCCGCATTAGGTTCATTTCCGGGTGTAAAAGTCGTCATCGTCTTCTGAACTTTCTGTAGTTTGTTTTTCATGTTGTGTTGAATCCTGCATACCCTGCTGTATATTCTGAAATGCTTGAAACTCGTCTGGTCTGCTTGTACGGTTCTGTTGTCTTTTATTCCTCTTCACATGGTGTTTGCTACTTTATTTATTGTTTCTTCAGAGAAATGCATTGTTGGTAAATTGTTGGCTGCCAAAACTGTTATTTATTATTGAGGGATAGAATTTTCCTTGAGGCAGCCCCAGTTTTACTGCTATACAGTTCTTGTCTCTTCTTGTATACTGTTTAGAAAGCTATTTGCATTAGCTTGACAATTCCCTGTATTGGAAACTTTTACTTTGGCGTAACTTGTACCGTTGTTTTTAGTGGATATTGCATATCTGTTTGCCTTTTATCTTATGCACTTTCTTTTTAATTGGATCCTTTATCACTGGGCATTTCACTAAATTTTATGGTGTTGATTGCAGGTGACACATTTCTTTGTAATTTCTGCACATTCCTTGCATGCATGGTCATTTGATGAACATTCAGTCCATATATAAAAGTTTTCTTTATACAGATGCCCATATGAATAACATTTATAAAAAAATGGCAATTTCATAATCTTATCCTGTTCAATATAATGACTTGGGATGTATTGGTGGGATATGAAGAAGCCTCATTATATGGCTGTCTTTGCCATCATCAATGTTTCATAATCTATTTTCATAATAGTATTTCTATTACATCATCCACTTTACGCCAATCATTTTTCCTTACAATGATTTCTTCAAGTTCTTCTTTTCCGCATTATGTCGTTGTTTCGTCCAGATTTTTTGCTACTATTGTTTTCATGGCATTATATTCTGGTGGATTAATCAATTCAAACTGTTCGTTAAGGAAAAGTCTTGTTGTCTGTCTTTAAGATCTTAGCTGAGCTATCTTCGTCTACATTAACGAAGAATGCTGAGTTAGCATGAGTTACTTCGTGAACTATGATCTTAATGGCGCCTATACATTTCCATAGACTCATCCATCTATTTGGCACGTTAAGAAGCGTACCACTGGTGCCATGTATCTTAATCTTCATTTTTCACCATAGCATTCATTTTTTTGAAGTTTTGTCGCAATGAAGGGTGGCACATAAAACTAGCTTTGCTAGAGTCTAGGAAAGATTATTAAAAACCTGTCACCACTACCCTCGAGTACTATTATAAATCTATAAGTAGTCATGAAAACACGTCTTACCCCTACGGATGTGAAGCAGACTGTTGTTGGTTTTCTAACTTTCTAAAAGGTAAATTTTGTTTGGAATGTCGTTTCTTATACTCAGCATTTATCTATTGCTTGGAGTCTCATTCTTGACAAGATCAACAAGATTGTTGCTGTTCATGGGTTATTAGGAAAGAGGGAACCATAAGTCTGACTACATACAAGTATAAAGGTACAATAGATATTGAAAATAAAGTTAATGAAAAAAAAATACAAACAGTATATCAGTACATAAACAGCTATATGGGTAAAAAATAAACTAATTGTACAAGCTACCACCATTGTTTGATATTTTTAACATTATCATAACATAGAGTCAATAATCCTCTAGTTGATACCTCGGCAGAGATAGATGTTAGGCAATCTATAAATTACTTAGGAATGAAAGAATTCTGCGGAAGGTATAGGTCCGTAGCCTTACAGTGAAGGCAGGAACAGACTTTTGATCTTGAAAAGAGCAACGTACTAATAGCCCAACCAAATGCGGTAACCTACCTGCAAAGCTAGAAACTTGCGCTACTTACACCGTTGAAACTAAAGCCCCCCTGACACTTGCGCGCATTTTTGCCACGCACTGGCACGCATTGATGCGCGCCAGTGCGTGCCACTTTTTGGCACGCACTGGTGTTTTTCGCGCACTGTTCACGACCAGTTCACTCCAGTTCGCGCATCGTTCACGCGACGTTCACGCGACGTTCACGCGATGGCACGAATTGGCACGCGTAGTTCGCGCATCGTTCACGACACGTTCACGCGAGTTCACTCATCATTCCGCATCGTTTCCGCATTGGTCACGCCAGTTCACGCCAGTTCACGAATTGGCCACTCCATATAAAAACGGGGCTTCTCCAACCCGAGGACATTCTTGGATTGGGTTCGGAAGAGACAACAATGCTTTCTGTCAGAGACACCATTGCATTGAGGCGAAGAAACGTATCTTTTTCGTTTGTATTTTTTGTTGCCCTTTATTTTAGTTTCAATAAAAAAGCATTTGATTTACATATAAATAGCAGACATGAAATATGTACAAGTATTAAGAAAGCATTTTATTTTAACATTAAAAGCAGCAAACATGAAAAGTTTTTAGGCTGTTGATTTTAAGGTAATAGAGAAAAAAGTGTGTTGAAATAAGAAATCATTTTATTTTTACATTAAAACTGCAAACAGAAAAAAATTTGTTTTGCCCTTCATTTTAAGGTAATAAAGAAGAATAAGTATGTTGATGAAATAAAACATCATTTTATTTTTACATTCAAACAGCAAACTTAAAAATTTCTTGGGTTTATTTTTCAGTTCATTTTTATTCAAAACAAAAGTTTTGGGTCTTGATTGGTAATAGAGGAAAATAAGTGTGTGCATGAAATAAGACATCATTTTATATTTACATTCAAACAGCAAATATAAACAATTATTAGGTTTATTTTTCTTTCCTTTTCATTAATTTTTTCGTTTCCTTTTTGTTTCTCTTCATTATAAAGTTATAAAAATAGTTTGAAATAAGATATAATTTTTTTTTCACATTAAAACAGCAAATATAAAAATTTATTAGGTTTATTTTTCTTTCCTTTTCATTAATTTTTTCGTTTCCTTTTTGTTTCTCTTCATTATAAAGTTATAAAAATAGTTTGAAATAAGATATAATTTTTTTTCACATTAAAACAGCAAATATGAAAATTTATTAGGCTTATTTTTCTTTCCTTTTCATTAATTTTTTCGTTTCCTTTTTGTTTCTCTTCATTATAAAGTTATAGAAATAGTTTGAATTTTTAAGATATAATTTTGTTTCACATTAAAACAGCATATATAAAAATTTATTAGGTTTATTTTTCTTTCCTTTTCATTAATTTTTTCGTTTCCTTTTTGTTTCTCTTCATTATAAAGTTATAGAAATAGTTTGAAATAAGATATCATTTTTTTTTCACATTAAAACAGCAAATATAAAATTTACTAGGTTTATTTTTCTTTCCTTTTCATTAATATTTTCGTTTCCTTTTTGTT
>NC_090732.1:83344292-83361792 GCF_036898095.1 Palaemon carinicauda | reverse complement strand
AGAGAGAGAGAGAGAGAGAGAGAGAGAGAGAGAGAGAGAGAGATCCTTCTAATGTGTACCACCACGTTTGCTGTACATCAGTACATTTGGTCGCCAGCTGTTGTCTTCTTCCTCGGTATGATTGCGTCATTCGTTTACTCAGCTTACTCATACGAATAACTCTTTCATTCAGAGAACCAATTCAAGAGATTGAAGAGAGAGAAAGATGAGTTCTAAACTGTATATATATATATATATATATATATATATATATATATATATATATATATATATATATATATATATATATATATATATATAAAGGCCATTGATGAGAGGGGCTGGCGTGAAATCGACGACGGAAAGTTTAGATGCGAGTTCATCATCTGTAGACTATTTCCGATTCCCTCTGGAAAACTAACATATGATTACACATCACATTTTCTTTATATAGAATAATAAAATCAGTTAACTGGCAGTCCTATCGTGTATCTGCGAGGTCTCAAAGCAGTACGGTATGCTTTGTTTTTGTCGAATCTTCTGATTCTTTCCCATTTATTTCTCACAACACATATGGGACATGTGTTGGGAGAATCTTTGCAACCAACAGTGACGGACGCCGTGTCCTTTGAACGCTTCGCGGAGGTACTATTACACAGAGAGAGAGAGAGAGAGAGAGAGAGAGAGAGAGAGAGAGAGAGAGAGAGAGAGAGAGAGAGAGATTAAATTCCACGCCTCGTCCATGTCTCTCGAAAGCCTCTGACGTCTTCGTTATCAATGCCAGAGGTCACTTCCCCAGTGTTAGCAAGGTCTTGCTCCATTTCCTCTCATATATTGTTTGCTCGGACGCTTTACCTTATGTAGTAAGAATTCACTCTAAGTGGTCAAGGCCATGACGTTGTTCATTCTTCTTCTGAGGTGTATGGCAGGTGCCAATATCTTCAGTTTATTAGGCTGTTTTCTTCAAAACCTTTCTTTTCAATCGTCGGGCATCTATTAAGACAATATTTCTCTATAAGATCATTTTCTTGCATCGTTCCTTAAAAACGATATGTCTTGGATTGCAATAGAACCTCAAGAAATCAAGAGGGTAAAAAGATATTCTACCATGTACTGCAGTTCTTGCAAATCACATTTATGCAGTTCCAAGTGTCGAATGCCATTGCATCATTTTATCGGATACTATATAATTTCTAAGCTTTCTGTTTATAGAAATATTTTTACGTTATAACTAATCTCTGATGAAAAAATAGCTGTAAACATTTTGTCGATAGATAACGCTGTAAACTAAAAAATATTTTGTCCATGGGTTGAATTTTTACGAGAAAAATAAAAATGTATGCATAAATGACTAGGATATAGGAGTGGAAAGAAAGAGAGACTGACGTAATCGTCGATGAAATTGAGTATCCTTCTTGAAAGAGAGACGAACAGAGATGCTTGCTTTTCGTTCTTCTTGGAATTGAGTCGTTAGACAAAGTCGAGGTTATACCTTTCTCTATTTTATAGGGACTCTATCATATCTGAGCACTGTGTATGTCTACTAGAGTGCAATACATCTAAAAAACACAAGTAGTTAAATTATGCTTAGCTCCATATCTCAGAGAATTGCCTATAGAATATCTAAATAAAAAATCTAAAAGGAAAAGGCACTGACAGGGGAAATATAATGGTGACATTGAATGAAGAAAAGATGGGACGCCTCTTCAATATGACTATCCTGACTATCCTGATATAGTTACATCATTTGAGGTGTGGTGACGGGTATAGTTCGCCGCGCTTATCATTCTCCAACAGGCTCCAACCGACAAGGCCTCACGAATGATGTAGTGTGTTGGTAACTTTTAACAACATAATACTGTACCCCTCTCTCTCTCTCTCTCTCTCTCTCTCTCTCTCTCTCTCTCTCTCTCTCTCTCTCTCTCTCTCTCTCTCATATTTGTACACATACAAAACTGCATGCTGTAGTACCTGCGAGGCAAAAAGTAACTAGAAGAAAATTTGGCCTCTGTTGTACTACAGTGCGAATATTTCTGTCAAGGTCATTAGACCTTGTGCTACGCAAACTGGAAGTGCGACTAATGCTACATACAAAGAATATTTACAGTGTGAAATTTAATTTCTAAGCAAATGGGTTAAAATGTTCATACGACGGTAGGTCTGGATGATTATCATCATTTTCAGGAAAGGTTCTGAAAGGCATTTGTCGTTGTCTAATTCTCACAACCGTTACCTTTCATATCCCGACTCCAACTTTTTTTCTCCTCTTTTTTTTTTTTCTACACGTACGTCTAAGTCTCTGTAATACCTTCAGAGCTTATCAGATTTATCGTAAAACTCTCGTCACCGTCTTGTTGGATTATCACAACTATTTTACTATGTTTTCTCCGGATGTCATTCATGGAATATACACTTGACACATTATTTCCATTCCACTTGACCTTCTTTTCATTTAGCATAATATCAATCAACACAAGAGTAAACAATTATGTCTCGTTAAATCAAAATCCTTTACTTGAATATTTATATAGACGTTTGTGCCTTCATTAAATGCAGACCTTTCTGAATAACTCACAATTCATAAAAACGTACACATACTCACAATTCATAAAAACGTACACATACTCATATACAGTATTCACTTATATACAAACACACACACAGACACACACACACACACACACACACATATATATATATATATATATATATATATACATGTATATATATATATATATATATATATATATATATATATATATATATTCAAAAAGAGAAAATCCTATTAAAAACGTTGTAGATTGCATATTGCACGGCAATAGAAGTAGATGGTATATGTATAGTGTATATAAATTAGGGAATAGGCTTAAGTGTGCTACTTTAGTAGGCGGTCTACGTGCAATACTTGATCAACCAAAAATGAAATGTGAAATCTACCACCTTGTTTATTTCATCAGGGGGTCTGACTGCAAAATTCAATCTACAATTAACCATGTGAGGTATATTACCTTGTGTACTTGTTAAGCCAGGTTGCTTACTTAACAAAAGGGGGTTGAAACAAGATATAGACATCCGGTACTTATATGTGCAACGCAGAGATAAAGACATTAATTCAACGTGAGTGCAAAATAGGTACAGTAACTCATTTGGATGAATGTCCTGCTAAAATAGCTATTGTTTCTCATGTGAAACTAAAAAAAATATCCCCGAAATGATAATCAACATGGTTTGCGAGTGCAGCTCAACATGCACCGCTTGCCAGAACATAGGAGCTGTTGATGTAATGATAATTTTGTGAGCGCAGCGATCCACGGCGGTGCAAAAACCATTAGAACTGTAGCCAAGATCGAGGCCCAATAACATTCGGTAGTGTGAACTTGTATTATCTCCCACGTTGGAAATCGCCATACAGAATAGAATATCATAGGTAGACCTCCTACTAAAGTAGAAACGCACAGGTAGACCGCCTACTAAAATAGCCCCCTTAAAAGGCTATTTGTTTGCATGTCCTGTCATAAATAGAGGTCAGCACTCTGGCTCAGTTGACCACAATTAGTATGCGTTGGATGCCGACGTAATTGGGTCAAATAGTCACAAGAACAATCTCGTCAACATTGACCACTTTACTGGTTATACCCGTTTTTATTGTTTTATGGACTTTCGTCTGTTCATACGTACACACACACACACACTATATATGTATATATATATATATATATATATATATATATATATATATATATATATATATATATATATATATGTGTACACACACACACATATATATATGTGTGTGTGTGCGTGTGTGTGCACGCGCGCGCGTGTGACAACAAAAAGTTAAACTTAGCCATTAACGGCTATTGATATAGCACATTCATGTAGTCTGCAATTAGGGCTGCAGAAAGGTAGGCAAAGAGAGAACACTATATAAAGTTACTTTAGCCTCTGTACTATGGCCTTCCACTGTCTTGAGTTAGAGATCTCTTGTTTGAGAGTACACTCATGCACACTATTCTATCTTGTTTCTCTTCCTCTGGTTATTTTCAAGATTTTAAGATTATATATGAAAGATTTGTTTTAATATTATTCTTAAATTCCTCTTGAAGTTTTTCCTTATTTCCATTCCTCACTGGGGTATTTTCCAACTAGGGTTGTCGCTTAGCAAGTAATAATAATAATAATAATAATAATAATAATAATAATAATAATAATAATAATAATAGTAGTAGTAGTAGTAGAAGTAATTGTATTGTCGTGTGTGGTTTAGTGCATAGTGTAGCAAGTTGGACATGGAGGCATCTGCCTCCATGAGGCATTTCGTCTGGTCGCCTGTCTTTGCCTTTCCAAGATTTGCCGCTTCTGAGAAATGCTTTTTTTCCACTAGAGTTTTACAGCCAACCATTTTTATAGATATATTTTATCTTGGAAGTGCCGACATATTTTACCTTCTGACTCGTTTCTAATCCGTTTGGTCCCAGAATTCGTCTTGGTATACCACCATTATACATGCATAAACCTGTAGGTATTCATGAAGCCATACTGGGTGTCTCACCAAATTCTTCGGAGGGCATTATATGGATGGAATTTGAAACAGGGGAAGGATCTTAAAAAAACTATTCCATGTAACAAATCCCACTAGTTTAATTAAACTCCCTATTCTCACATTGTTATTCAAGGACTACAGATTGGGAATTCCTTCACTGTCATATGTCAGACTTTGTGAGCGTAGTATACAATTCCGTTTTTCAAATCCAGTTTGACTTTATTTTTACATAAATGCGTAGTTCTCAGGATGATCTCGGTGGCCAAGATCTAACCCAGGATATGACGCGATGCCATCTAAATTTCAATCAATCAACCTGGAATCCGTATAATGAATGTCTTACGTTTTCAATAAAGTTGGGAATGTAAGGCCTACGGGGCAACACGTGTACTGGTATAGCAAAAAAGAAAAAAAAAATGGAGATCGCCCCATGAGAGGGAAACCAATTATGTTTGTTTAGTGAAATTTTGATTAAGCCCCAGTTAAGCAAGATGATAGGTACCCACAAGTTAAGTGTTCATGTAATTCCCTCGCCAACTTGTAGCGCTAACACGAGGGCTGGTCGCTGAACAGGTAAGCCATTCACTTTTTGTTGATTTTGGAGATTCATAATTAGTCTCCAGTTAATTTGCTTGGTAAAAAGACCCAACCCGAGATGCATAAGAAATACACAGCGTATGATAAATAATTGAAGAAAGTCTTGCCAATTGATGTAAAAGAAAATTCATTTATGATAAAATGTTGGTTATTGCTTTAAGTTCCTAGAAAAAATAGTACTGCGTGTCTTGGATCACCATCAGTATTTCTAAACTACATCTTTAAACCCACATTCAGAGATGGCGATAAATAATTAAAGTGTTTATAATTGAATTTGGATGTATTTAATTTTGAGCGTGTGTTTAATTGGAACGGGTCAACGCATACTCAATGATAATAATAATAAAAAATAAAACCTAACTTAAGGGGTCATAATCAAACGACCAGGAAAAAGGTAAATGGCAACATATCATTTCTTAGCAAATTTGGATATATTTTCTGATTTTCAGCTTTTATATTCTGTAAATTTCATTTTTTTTTTTAAATTCCGTTTCCAACTTATCTCTGACTAAGGGGTCTTGTTTTGCAAAGGCATTGGCTAGAGACAGGGCGGTCACGATGCAGTATTGTACAAAAAGTGATTGTACGAGCAACTTCCCGATCTACCTCTTGATAGCCCCACCAAGTTAAACGGGGAATTACCTTAACGACTTACATCTCTTCCGATGTTCAATAGATCTGTGGGTGTGTATGTGACGTTGTGGAAATACTTCATTTAACTTTGCTGCATTCTCGCCAATATTCACATCGTAATCTCCACACGCACACACACACACACACACACACACACATATATATATATATATATATATATATGTGTGTGTGTGTGTGTGTGTGTAGAAATCACGAAAAGTGACACGAGATGTGTGTGCTTATATATAGAGAGAATGTATGAAGATATATTCCCACTGACATCATTATACACTTTCAGTATCTCGATTGGAGGAATCAACCTTCACATAACCATACTGCAGTGAAAGTAGAGTATTTATGCCGGTGACTATGCGGCAAATAAATGCTTAAGAAAATAGTATTGTACTTTCCAGGGTTTTGAATCAGGTCACAGCAAGAAGAATGACGGACTTGGCTGGCCAAAGCGGGGTCATACATCACCCTTTGACCTATCCTCCGATCCAATCCTGGTCTTTGGAGAGGAGGATTAATCCCGTTCGAATACCACACCCTTTCTCTAAACCAGCTTCATCCCCAGAATCCGGACGCCTCGTTCTTGGATCCTGCCCCCAATGGTGTTTCCTGGACGTCATCCGTTCTTGCCGTCTTTGTGTTTCCTTTTGTTTTCTCCTGGTATTGTTGGATTAGTTTTTGCGTTCATAAAAATTAATTTGGTCATATCCTCGTATTATTTGTATATGGATTAGACTGATTTCCATCGTTTAATATTTTAGGGATTCTAAATAATATTCATCATTATTCTCTACTAACAGAATATTAATCACTGAACCTTGAATTACCAAAATATTTTATCTCCAAAGCAAAAGAGGCATAATTCATAGCTTCTGTTCTGTTCGTCTCTCTCATATCCACGATGACGGTTTCCAGCAAATATGCTTTGAAGTCCTTCCCCTGACTGACCGCAAGCAACTGGAAGGGTTAGAAGGAATGGGGGAGGGGGAAGGGGGGGGGGGAGAGGGATATTTAAGATTTTCTGTCGTGGAGAAGTCGTCCTGAAACCCCCTGAGCATTTCCTGTGTTCGACCCCCTCCTCCCCCCCTAAACAACCCCACTTTTTTCCCTTTACAATGAGCGTCCCAGAGATTTCTACCTGCGTCTTGATACCACCCAAAATCATCCTAACACTTATTGTTCTTTGTGAGTCAGGCAAACATCTGCGCTTTCCTCCACAGTTCTTAGAACGGACATGACATTCTTTGATCGTTTGTGTGATATGGCTTGGTTTAAGGAACCTCTATCTCTAGCTCTATACTCTTGAACCCTAATGCTTGAAAGCATATGCCTCAGCCATCACCACGTGGGAATGTTACCTGTTAAGAAATGAGTTATATATATATATATATATATATATATATATATATATATATATATATATATATATATATATATATATATAATGTTAGATACATCAGGAAATAAAGAAATTCTACCACACGCGAGCTCGTACAGATTTCACGAATTCCCGAAATGAAGGTATTACTTACTGTAAAGAGACGCTATGAAAGCTTTGATTAGTTACGATTCCTTGATATAACTACATTTGAATGCCCTTGAATTATAATGAGTGTATATCAAGGAACTCCTTCTGTTGTTTACAATCACAATGAAATGGAAATCATGATGTCGAAGAACTGAGATACCGTAAAATTGTGGTGAACTTACTGGGAACTATTGCACATTACCTAGGTTGATACTCTAAATTTTGTGTGTGTGTATGGGAGAGAGAGAGAGAGAGAGAGAGAGAGAGAGAGAGAGAGAGAGAGAGAGAGAGAGAGAGAGAGAGAGAGACGGGGGGGGGGGGGGCGGTGTCATTAATATAACTTACACTACATTTCTTTGTTTTGCCACATCCCCGTCCCGTTTTATTCCTATCTCCCTTCTCTGTTGAAGTTCTACCCTTCCTTTTGTCTAATATTTTGAGATAGCTAATTGATCGCTTAACAGGGTCACATTGAATGAACACAGCTGGTCATACTGCGTAAAGAGTCCAGTTAGCTTTGACGTATAGTAACTAACTGGACTCCAATCATGTGACTAACTTTTAAAATCAGGTGATCCATTCATGTGCACATCCATTCAGCATATCAATTAGTTATCAAGAACATAAAACCACGACTAGAGTCGATTCACACTTCACTTTGCTTCGACCTCAATATATTTTGGCAATCAAAGGGTTATTGCAATGGTAAACATTGCACACAAATCTTAATTGTCTAGGAGCCACCTAAGATCCGGACTGTCACTTTTATATTTACTTCCCTTAGCATTGGAAATTATATTGATCTTTCAATATTTCTCTCTTCAGGCCCCTCATTAACACCTGATTAATGTACTTTAACATTCACTATGTCATGTTATTTCATCTCTCTCTCTCTCTCTCTCTCTCTCTCTCTCTCTCTCTCTCTCTCTCTCTCTCTCTCTCTCTGTCAAAAATTTAACGTAGCTAGCATTGTTGCTATGGTAACAAACGAATAAAAAAGAAATAGTGTAATGGCAGTGGATGCAAAAAAAAAAAAATGAATATGTTGACAAAAAATAATAATAATAATAGTTTTGTTTCTCTATATCGTATCACATGTTTCTCAGAGCCTTTGATCACGTAATTACTTACTTGTCGTCAATCAAAGTTGTACCTAAATACGAGGCTGATACCAAGAGACGTTAACACTTACACATGAAGGTATGAAAGGTTTTCTTTCGTGAAAGTTTTTATGTGATTGTATGCAGCAAGTCGTACAAATGAAAGATGCAAAAGAAGACGATCGGTAACGAAATTTTGTAACGTGAACAGCATCACTCTGATTTCTAAGCAAAACTAATGTTTATAGGGCCTTATTTGTCAATGCAGGATTCTGTTGTTTTTCTAATTTTACTTTGTTACTTATTGCGAGGCTTTTCTATTCCCCTTCAAAAGAAATATTGAATTCGATGAGCAGTAAAAATGATTTCACAGTTTTAATTACTAAAAAAGATAAGATTGACAATTTCTTTTTACACCCATCGTGAATATTATAGACACATACACACACACACACACACATATATATATATATATATATATATATATATATATATATATATATATATATATATATATATATGTATATATATCATCTCCTCCTATGCCTATTGACGCAAAGGGTCTCATATATATATATATATATATATATATATATATATATATATATATATATATATATATATATATATATATATATATATATATATATATATATATACATAATCAGTGTATGTGAATGCGTGCATGTCTGCCATTTCCTTGTACTTGTTTAAGAAGGTTTGATTCTGTTTTGATTTTATTTAAATTCACTTTTACTCTTTATCAATATATGTTTTATGTGTCCTTTATTATGAAACCATGGTTATGCTCATTCTTACACGCATGAGTGTGTTTTTATTAATAAAATCTTAATCATTCGTCTGGGAATAGGCCCAGAAATCCCAAATTTACCAAATCGTACGACATATCGAGATATTCATTCATCTCTTCTGGATGCCGTGACGTCATAGTTCCCGGGAACGCGATGACTGTACCATGATCGATATCCGGTTCTCATATTTTGTATCCGGAGATGACATTGTTCCAGAAGGAAATATTGAAGGAACTATTACGTCAGTATGTGAACATTTTGATGACGTCATCAGCACGTGTATTATAGCCCTCACCTGAATCCCTCTCACCTGCCTGCCAATCATCGGAATGGAAAAGAAATCGCACCAATGTGCTACTGGAATCTACAAAGTTAATTATAAATGTACCTATCAAAAGCTTCCCTAGAAAAGCATTATTGCAATTATTTTTTGCCCTGAAACGTAGTAACAAAGACGCAGAATTTCCATTTACATCGTATCATGTCTGCGTATTTAGCGTAGTGGCCACGAGAGTTGCCGTTCCTCTTTTTATGTGTTGTACTTACTATTAAAGAATGGTGGTTTCACCACGTGGTTTATTTCTTCCATTATCTCCTTATATTTGTCTTTTATTCCTTTTAAGTGTTGTCTACCGAAAGAGGTCGTAAGGTCGGAAATAGCTCTTTAGATGTTTAATCCTAGTTCCATGTCGTGCTTTGTGGTTGGTTACTTCTCTACACCTTTAAAGTGAAGGTTAAAAAAGGAAACAAACGTACGAACTGACATCCCAACTAGGTAGTGTGGCCGCCCGAGACTGAGAGAACTGTAGTGTAGAGTCAGACTCGACTAGTGGGACTGCATTTCCTGGTCCCTAGTCGTGCCGGGTAGACGTCGGTCTGCTCTGCTCCTGTGGGTCCCAATCCCAACATCCTTTCGTTTTTTTCTTGTGTAAGAGGGACTTCCACTATCCCCTTAGTTTTTACCTGGACCCTTTATTTTATTCCGAACGTATCTTACTGACGACTTCGCCATGCGAACGAATAGATTTTAGAATCCGACGAGATATAAAACGATAGTGATTTTAGTGTTGATAAGGTGTTCTGATCCAAGTGTTTGAGAAACGAATAGAGGCCTCAGGAGGGAACGTGTAATAGGTGTGAACGTTGGAGAGTTGTGACCTTGCATCGTGGTTACTTGAAACCTAAAGCCGTCGAATCGCCTCGTGGCTTGTGAGGTCTTGCATCCAGTATACCTCTGGTGAGTATTGCATTTTCTGAATTTATTCTATCGTAAATATGCATTCCACGGTTATTTAACTATGAACAGTTTTGTCATTGATAATTTTGTATATTTACCTCTCCGTTGTCCTGTGATATTTTTTGTTTCGACAATTCAGACAGCCACTTATTTATTTTGTGCCATCTTAGTTTTGGAAGATTTTAAACAAGTGTTAATGTTTTTTTTTATTAGTTTGTTTAGGCTTTTTTTTTATTAGTTTGTTTAGGCTATCTTAAAATTTGATCAGATGAACTGTCGCGATTAATCTCTATGCATCCGGCCAGCATATTTGTGGTCATCAAGCAAACCCCCAAACTGGCGCATTCTGCTTAAAGCCATCAGGACGTTGGCGCCTGTTACAACTTAATTTTTTCTTTGTTCCTTTAAACTTTTAATAAATTAGAATTAGATTCACCAGTTTAATTCACGACTTCATATCGGCAACGTGAGACGACAGGCGAGAATGCTGGAAAAATTCTCGAAGTCTACTTATCACTGGTCAAGGCTAGATAATTGATTATTAAAAATGACATTGTAGGGTTAAAGTTCCTCATTTCCCCGTTTACAACTGGACTCTTTGTCCGTAGAGGCCCCTTTGTCCATATAGCCAGAACTCATAAATGCATTCACAATTGTAATACTGGACAATACAGTCTCATCAAATATAAACTTTACTATGTGAGTTGGCCGATCAACGTGACATTATTTCATAAGTTGGGAAATTCTTGAATCATTACCTACACGTGTTGTTAAAAGAGACTAATTTTTCTACTTTCGATCAGTAGGCGAATTACAATAAATGCATGTCCAAGATTCCACTGAAACTCGGGGTAGACAGACATCCATAAGTTTGTTAATCATATGCTGTTTTATTTGATTGGCGTTTTGAAATTTCGTATGGCTGTACTCTTGAATGTCTTTAGCTGTGCAACCTTCGTTCTTAAGACAGAATATAGACGGACATGATTAATCGGTTCCTGTGGTAGTGTGGTAAGATTCAGGATGTAGCTACGAAACTCATCGGGTATAAAGGACCATCATTGGGAAGTGGCTTTCTGGACTCCGTGGAGGAGGAGCAAAATTCACTTGACTAACAGGCATATATCCCTCAGTTGATGTTGTAATTGCCAGCAACTTAATCATTTTGATTTACTGTAGGCCACAAGTTTTGGGTGTAGCTGTCCTGTTCAGTTTCGTCATTGTCATTTTCCATGATATAGATTAAAGTTTACTTGGAACAATATGGTTTTTTTTTTTTTTGGATTGGATGGCCCTTGAGGCCATTCAGCGGCCAAGTATTAACTTTTATTTTTAGGCGGGACAGCAAAACGGGGAAGCAGTTGGTTAGAACTGGGTTATAGATAAAGGCAACAAAAGTGCATTTCGGGCATTACCAATCTCCGTAAGGAATGCCTACAGTACACCGCGTGGGATGCAACGAGGACTCTCCATACAAAGGCATGCGTTTTTGTTTGTGTATTGCAACAATGTTTGAAGTTTGTCATATAGTGGTTTTGATTTGCCAATGAATCTAAAGTATTTTGAAAGTTTGTCCCTGGTGACCCGTGTGCCCATTGTTGTCTTCTTATCCTTTATTTTTTTTATTTTGTTTAGGCCTAATCACAGTGCCAAGGACCTCCACCTTTTCTGCCATTGTTACTGCTCTCAGAAAACACAATAGGGTCCTTTAAGGTTTGATGCTATCTTGAGACTAATAAATTCCGCTTTTATAATAGGTGTCTTACGACCAGGACTTTTAAGTACTTTAAATCAAAATTTCAGTTGCTGAATAACTTTGAGAATGATGGTTGCCGAAAATTACCCTTGTCGTTTAAAGGTATTCTAGATGAATTGCAATAAAGGTAACTGGATATTTGGTTTTCCGAAAATCTATACATAGACAGGAAGCTTGGATTTTCGTTTGGTTCCCAACGTCAGATTTTTTTCATGATCTCGATGTGGCTTTCGAACTATTAAGATTGCTTACGTTTAGGTCTCCTTGTGAATAAATATCACTTTTCAATGACTCAACTCCATTTTTCCATAAGAAAAAGGATTCTTTTAATACTTGAAGTGACGGAACATGATTTGGACATTGGACAATGATTTAACCCTTTTTATATTGGAATGTCATATTTTACTACATTGAGCGAAGGTGTTTTGATGAGGTAGGCTCATAACTTAAAGTAATCATAACAGAAGGTTACGATGATGCACAGTAGTTTTTTTCCTTTTAATTTGGTGGTATTCCCCTCCCAAACGAGAAACGTTTGACGGTATATTTTGGATACTCCGGTATCGCTTTCCCAGCCTTTCCTCCCTCTCTATCCTTGTCCTGTTGGTTGGTACGCGTACTTGCTTCTCTTTGTTTGCAACACATGCACAGCGCAGCTGCACTTTGCCTATGTGACACCTGCTGGGAAAGGGGGACTAGTCTCTCTCTCTCTCTCTCTCTCTCTCTCTCTCTCTCTCTCTCTCTCTCTCCGCACATTTGCTGATTTTTCATTTGTGTATTTGCTTAATACTAGACATACTACTGTTTCAAGCGACATGTATGTACTTCGCTTTCAAACTCCTTGGGTTATCATCCTTATATTTAAAGGTTATCGTACTTTCAAGGTTGGAAGCCGTATTAGACTGCCGTCTCAGAGTAATTTAACATCAATTTTGGGTCTTTGTGTGACTTCAGTGTGCTCGGGGTTTCTTTGATAGCCTGTCGACATGATCAAATAGCTGCTTGTTATAGTAGTTCTTTTGTTTTCCCTACCCAAGAATATTTGTCCAGTACGACTAACTTGGGAAATCAGGAATTTGCACGTGATAATAGATTTTTTTTTGGGGGTGGGGGGGGTAAATATCCTTAAGGTAGCCTTTGTTGCCTTTGTATAGTTGCCAACGTCTTAATAACGTCCTAAATTCATTTGGTGGTTGCGGTGTTCCGTGACCTTGAATCCTGAAGGAAATTTATTTTATTTTCAGTTGAATCAATCATATGTAATTGTTGATTTTGTTGTTGGATAGTATCCGCCATAACATTATTTTCTTTTAATGCCGTATTTCACAAATTGTCGAGTTATGGTTTAGATTGTGGCATTTGTATTAATGCAAGTTCATTTTTAATTGGATATAATGCATTATGATAGGTGTCCTAACATGTCTCGTTGCTTATTTTGAAAATAGTGTATACATATACAGTATATGCACGTCTTACCTTTAACACTAAGCTTCATCATAACTTGAGTGTTTTTCGAGGAGGATTGATATGCTTACTTGATGATGAAATTTTCTTTGTATCCATATAGTCTGATACGCCTGTAAAAGTTCTTGGCATGGGTTGAAGGTTAGTGTTGCAAAGACTAAGACTAACTTAGCTGCAACGCACCGGTCTAACACTTGGCATTATAGGTCGGAAATCGAATCCTCGGTTTTATCTTGTTGGTAATGATTAATTTTAATGTCTTTCTGCATCTTGTTTAGTAATCCATAATTTTTTTTATCGACCATAAATCGGAATATCTCATTAAATGTTTCTTATAATTTCCTGATATGCGCTTGTTTTGAGCTGCATAGGTTGACGGCGTTTCTCTTTAACACGAGAAGTGGGCTGCAGTTCCTGTGATTTACTCTTTTTGCAAAGTTTCTCGCGCTATGCGATGGCATCGCACTTATTCTAGTCTTCGCTGGCCACAGATTTCTTATGAATCTTCAACAGATCCATTATATTTAAGCGATTTAGCTCACCCGATATGGTTAAAGAAGTACAGTAAAAAAAATTCTAATGGACTTTTGTTAAAGCAGTTGAAACCTGGGTAAGCAGCTCTTCTAATACACTCTGTCAATATTGTTGTCTAGTCTTGGGTAGTGCCACCTGATTTTCCAACTAGGGTTTTAGCTTAGCAAGTAATAGCAATAATAATAATTTGCACGTTAGTGATTAAAATATCCTTTCTTAGTTTATGAACGATATTATTAAACATGCTTGAATACTTTAACTTTATTGGAAAAATTTGATTTGATTGGGGAAACCAAAGAAAGGTCCCCAACAAGATCATTTCCCAATTGTTTCACCCAGATTGATTTGAAGACTGCAAGACAAAGTCCAACTACATTTGTTGCAAAAGTACACCTGCCAAAACTCTCGGTAACAGGTGTTTATCAGGAAACACCTGACGGAAGGGGTTGGGGAACATCGGGAGAGCCATTTTATAAAGTAGTTTTGGTAATCTAAAGATCTTCTCGTGTGGGGCAAATACAGTCCCTTGTATATAAACCTCTTATCTTTGCCTAGTGCGTAGGTTATATTTGTCACCTTTGTTTAGTCTACCAAGAGGCGCCCCGTGTTATGAAAATGTAACATTGTACTTTATGAACAATGGTTTATAAATGTCAGAATCTTTTCTGTAGCGTCTGAAGGCTGCACTTTCTTTACTCCCTCGCGTAAGGAAACTCTCTCTCTCTCTCTCTCTCTCTCTCTCTCTCTCTCTCTCTCTCTCTCTCTATATATATATATATGTATATGTATATTTATAATATATATATATATATATATATATATATATATTATATATATATATATATATATATATATATATATATATATATATACAGGGGTAGCATTTTTCTTTTTAATAAAATCTTCCTTTGTCATTTATATGCCAATTAGGTCCATCTCATTCGGTAAAATTTTGTCTTTAAACAGCTTTTGGTGTAAGATAGAAGTCTGAATCACTCGGCTCTGTAATGATATTTAATGGTATATCCGTCAGTGTAATCCTTTGTTCTCTCTCTCTCTCTCTCTCTCTCTCTCTCTCTCTCTATATATATATATATATATATATATATATATATATATATATATATAGTGTGTGTATATGTTATGTATGTATGTGTTTTGATTTTCACAACCAGGTATCGTCTGACTTGAGTCATTTTGTATTTTGCCTCTTTACCTTGACTTAACCAGACAAAATTGTAACCTCTTTAATCAACAGATGTTGTTACTGTGCAATATTGATTATCATGCATACACAACTTCACTGATCACTGACAGTGGAATTCTTATGTGTTATCAAAGGGACTGTTCAATGAACAGCTTTTATGCTACAGGACCTCTCCATTGTGATTTGGCAACGTCCTCTCTTGCCTTGAATCGTGATCAAGGACCGAGATGATGAGAAACTTGATTGATCTACTCCAGGAAAAGAAACTATAATAGTGTCACAGATCATTCTTGGTGTCTAAATCGCATATACGGAATCCCCCAGCGAAGGTTCATACGGGTCTATATAATATAATGTTATTGGTTCAAACTGCCTTTACACAGATGTATAAGTTTTATTCGGGTTCTCTTAGGGTGAGCTATGGCTTATGGATACAAATCTTTTAAATGATGATGATTTTAGATAGGACTGTCAAGGGAGTTTCTCGTAATCATCTCATCACTAGCTTTAAGTGTGTTCTATATACTATGTATATTATGCAGTCTACATGAGTTGACGGCTGGCCAGAACTTCACGTGACATGGGTGGGGAATCAGGATGGGACAGGGAAAGTTTGTTGGAGGAGGGGTGGGGGGGAAGAGGATGAGAAGAGATTTCGCCTATTGTTAAAGCGGCTCGTGTTTCGGCGTTTTCCTAACTCCACCCCGTTCCGTTCCTTTCCACTTAATTCATATTATTGTTTGATGTCTGGTAGATGAATATAGCATATTTGGTGAAAATCTGTCCAGTGCCCGCCTTGCACAGTGACCATCATTGATATTCGTAATATTCCAGAATTAATATTTTTTAGGAAGCCATTTAATTAATCTGATATCGAGCACTGTACAGTAAGTTGCAGCTCTTTAATTTCCCATATGTCGTTACTAGATTCGTTGATCATAAGTAAGGCGAATGATAAACCAGAGGATGTGACGCTGATATCCCGTGGTGTCAAAAGAAGTAGTCCCTCTCAGAACTCTTCATTGATCAGTGTTGTTTGTCGGGAAGATCCCAGAAGAGAATGCAATGAAAGCTAAAGTTCCATAATTAGATGAAACTATTTGATAGGTGGTCACTAAATACATAAGGTATATTACAGGAAATGCATATTTTCCTTAGGTCCAAATGGTAACTTTAGCAGTTTGATTATATAAGGATATTTGAGCCGCATTTACGTGTATAAAGTTTTCCAAAATAGTTAAAAAAAATCTGAATACAAATGATTTTTCATGCTTGCACTCTTCTCAGTATGTTGGATCCGTTAGGTGAGCTCAACTCCCACCGACGATGGTCAGGCCGGCTAGACCACCATCTGTATTCACCCAGCAGTTCATATTCGGTGGACACTTCAAGCACATGAATATTCTCTTTAAAAAATATTTTGGGAATAGTGTTTGTAACTTGACTAATATATATATATATATATATATATATATATATATATATATATATATATATATATATATATATCATATATATATATATATATATATATATATAATATATATATATATATTATATATAATGTGTGACACATTTTTAAATTTTATACTTATATATGTATGTTTATGTACGTATATGTATGTGTGCATAGTTCAGTCAATAGAGCGAGAATGAAAGTTAAATTTTATTCAAAGCAGTATTGACTTTTGTTTTAGAATATGCGAACGATTACCTCGTCTAACATATTTTCTATATACTAAAGTTTCCGTTTCATCGCAATTTTGGTTTTGGGTAGGTGTTTTCTTTTTTTACCTTAAAGTAAAACGCTTAGGGAACACTGCAGACAAGTTTAAATTGACTGTAATGAAAATATTTTGAAAATAGAGAAGTTATTGTCGGCAAGTTAAATATAAATGCGATTGCCTCCAGTTCCCCAGCTCTCTTGAATGTCCTCTGACTGAGGTCTCATCAAAAGGAGTCTTTGTATGCAGCATCTGTGACATGCAGTGATTGGTATTTTAATGCTTCGTGTCAACTCTCGTACCAGATCCTCTTGAGGCACCGGCATGCTGTTTTAAGCCTGGAATGCAGAATAAATTTAATATGAAGCCGCTGT
>NC_090732.1:83249292-83336792 GCF_036898095.1 Palaemon carinicauda | reverse complement strand
GAAATATGTAATTACTGTAATAAGAGATTTATCCTGACGTGAACTATAACTAAGGATTCTTAAATCATTAAATGAACACTGGCAGACCTATTCAACAAGGTGCCTTGAATTTTTTTCCCCCGCTTCTAATACTTTTGATAGATGAATAGCATAAATAAAATTTTTCAATTACAAAACTTCGTAAATAGCAATGGGCTGTAAATGATATATTATTTCCCGTAGCCCAATTGAAAAAAAAAACACAAAAAAATGCCTGTATGCTGACGGGTTGGCTTTTTTTTTTTTCTGTGACTGACTAGAGCTAAATTTGCTATTCTGGCGTTATTTATATGAAGGGTAATTTTGAACCACGTCTTTCATAATCTATAGTTCATTTCCTTTATTCGAAATTTTTGTTACAGAGTTATTTTAAGTGTGAATACTTACGATCATGATTTTTTTTTTAAATTTATTTCAAAGTGTATAGTTCTGTGGTTGGCTATAATGTTTTTTTTTCTCTTCAGGAACGAGGATGCCTTCGGTAGGAGGGGGCAGCGTGGATATCCGCTCCATCTTGGGCAGTGTCCTTAACGTTATCAAAAGTAGAGCTAATCAGATCTGTTCTTCCACATGCGATGGACTTGTTTTACGGATGCACTATAGATGGACGTTTTGCATGTTATTGGGAGGCTTCTTAACTGTATGGTACTCATGGTGAGTATTGTAAATATGTTAATGTACAATAACTTTATTCAGTATTGGTACCAGACTATAACTTCAACAAAGCAGTCGTCATATCGGGCATTTTTTTTTCTTAACCTAATAGCAGTAGGAAAATGATTGTGCCCTGACTATTTTTTTTTTATTCAATTTAATGGTACTTCCCGTTTTAGTGATACTGGTTTGATATATTTGAAATTTAAACATCTTGGTATATTGATTTATTTGCCAGTCCAGTTTGCGATTTATCAAAATAATGTATTGTGTAGGAGACAAGGACCAATTTCTGTGATTTTTAATGTAATCTGGCCCTATCTTACAGGTACCACCGGGATGTTATCACTTGTGTGTCGCACTTTAACGCCGAAACTCAAGTGCGACTTGACTACATTAACGTCTGCCTCTCATACCCATATGTAGAAGATAATGGTTCTAGGCGATATCTGCTATTCTACAGATGGATATCGTGGTCTCTCCTTGTCTTAGCTGGTATTTATTATATCCCAAGGAAAGTTTCGAAAAATTTTGACAATGCTAGATGCAAGAAACTTTTGGAAGATCTTGCGGCAAATGCACACAGATATGACCAGGCTGAAAAGGAGCTGGTTGAAAGAGCAGCTAGATACATTTTGTTCAACCTCAAGACGCACAATGGACTTTACTGGAAGTATTTAACGGTCAATGTCTTGGCTCTGGCAGTTGACATTTTTGCAATGCAGTACCTGGATTTCATTCTCCAGGGAAGGTTCCTTCAGTATGGCTTCAAGGCATACCCATTCGAAAGGGACCCTCAGACGTTTTCAGACTACATGTCTCAGATGTTCCCACCGTTTGCGTCCTGTGAGCTCTCTCATGAGAATCAGCTAGTTAACAAACGTATAGAGAAATTTGGTTGTCATCTTACCATCATGGAATTATACGAGAAACTCTTCTTACTGCTGTGGGTTTGGCTGATTATCCTCTCCTTCATCACCTGCTGTTATATAGTGTTCTTGTTAACTATGTGGCTTCCATGTGTAAGAACATACCTTCTGAGATTTGCAAAGCCAATTCACTCTGAAAACAAAGCAAGAGACGTCATTTTCAATGTATCTAAAAACTGCAAAATCGGAGACGTTTACCTCCTTTACCGTCTCAAGTCTCACTTGAGTCATGCTAGGTTTTATGAACTTATGTCAAGGTTGTCTGACCCAAATCTTTTGGGCAAGCAAATTCAACCAGCCATTCCACCTGGAGTAACGCAAGACAACAAAGACAAGATGGCCCACAAGCAGCAGCAGGATACACTCAGGAATCGCAGACCAAATGTTCCTCAAGACCCTCCAATTAACCCTGACTATCTCCACCAGTTGCTCACCAATCCTGAAATGATGGCACGAAACCCACAGCAACATCCAGAACAGCGGACGCCCCTTTTAAAGAAGGGAAATACAAGCATACTTATTGAGTGAGAGTGAAAAATCAATAAAATAATTTTTGACTGTTGCCATAAACCTAAGTGTCTTGTACACCACTTGTCATGGCACCATTTTGACAACTGTGATGTTTTCACAGTAAGAAAAAGCAACCATTCACAGCCTTTAAACAAATGCAAAGTACTAAATTGTTGATCGCTAGTGAGCGTATGACTCTTAACTACCACCCTTTAAAGTGCTATGTTGCAGTTTAGGGCCGCTGATACTGTAGAGATTTGTGCTATACTCAGTCTTCCCCACCGACGCACATTCTGTGGAACTTTCAGTAGGGACCAATGATTTGTACAACCTAACATCTTTCTGAAAGCTCACTTGTAAGAAGTCTGTAATTCTAGGTTTGTTTGTTGATTTCCCCATTTCTTTTAAACTGCCAAAGATGAGCGAGTATCTTGAAGTGGTGATAGGCACTGGAGATGGAGTGAAGAATTTGGGGTAAAAGTCCCAACTTGGCGAACGAACTTGTTCATGTACAATGTTTTCTGTTATGTTGTAGATTAGGTATTTTTATTTATTAAACTTTAGTCTAATTTGTCCTTTTTCGAGGTGCTGAATCTAGGAAAGTATTCAAATATTGCAATTTGACGGAAGTGTAAGTTAGAAGAATTAAATATTGAATGCTAATGAAAGCACAGCTGGCATTGGCGACAGTTCTGTTTCTTGAAAAATTTTCACACCCAATAATGAGTCCATGGAATTATTGAAGACAAATTAATATTCTGCAAGGGTTTTGGAACTTTCTAATCTTGCCTGGGTTTTCAAATCTTTTGTGCTGTAGTTAGAGAGATGATAAAAGTTTTTGAAGAATCCAGGACGACTCCAGGAATGGTACATATGATACCTGTTATCTCATCATTACTGTTATTGTTTTTTCTCGCTGCCAAATCATGTTCTTTTAATCCTCACGGAGAATCTTGATCTCCTATGAAACGCATATCTCTTCTTCTCTCTAGTGCCAATAGAGTGAGGATTGTAGCCTTATACTGTATTTTATTGTTAAACTCATTTTTATGTCTAAATTCGTGTTTTTATGGGACCAGGCTTTTTTTAGTCCAATCTTATGATTTTAGATATTTAATTGAATTTTTTAATCTTAAGGTGTATAGCTATATGCAACTGTGATAATTATTGTAGTTAGGTCTTTATTGGGTTCTTATATGATGTAAGTATTCTTTTTTGAACAAAGAACCCTTTTAACTGTCATGTTAAATTTACACTTTGTATTCTTTTATAAATAAAATGAAATCTGATTTAAAACATTTTAATAGAATAATCCGGGGTTGAACTATTGGGTCATACATTTCGAGAAGCAGATCATTGGATGCGAAGGTAAGGAAAGCAGATAGCTTTACTGAATATAAAGCTCATATCAATCTTTTCTTTTTCAGGATTTTTAATCTTGATACATAATATAATAATGTAAATAAGATTATTAGCCTAAAAATAAAAAGGAAATGTATATTTATATAATAAAGAAAAGTTGTGTATGAAACTAATGGTATACAGTATACTGTACATTGAAAATTGTAGATATTAAGCAAAGACTAGAAAAGTTAGGTTTTCAAACAATATCCTAAACAATGAAACTGATATTTACATTATGGTTAGGTAGGTAGGTATAAATATTTATCAACACAGCTTTAGTACCTAGATAACGAGATTTTTATAAAGATTTTTTAAGATCCAACGCTAAAGCAATGCCTTTAGATAAGCAAACCCCCTTGATCTTGATCTTCCTTGGTGGGACAAGACTTGTAAGGCTTTAAATATTTATAATATTCTGTAAATGGAAAATTCTGGTGTCTTGTTTTATATTAATGCTTAGGTTCCTCGGAGATTATCTGGTGAAGATAGGAAATTAAGTGGTAAATGTTTCTTCACCAACACTGAAAATTTACTTGACAAACCCCATGACGTAGAAGAGAAATTGGGGGAAACTTTTCAGATATAAAAGTTCCAAGAGCTTAGTAAATTTCTTAATATACAGTGTCCTATAGCTTAGCAACTCAATTATCCGCTGCTTAACTAAACCTATGAAGGTGATGATACTTTGTGATTGCTTAAATATCTTTGAACCTGTGCTATGTTTTTTTTTCTTGAAAGATCCTTAACAAAATCTACGTTATGAAACACACACTACCTCTGTCCTGGAATATGGCCATTGTAGTCTCCTTCAAGGAACTTGCTATAAAACACACGTCACTACCTGTGGACAAAAATCACTGACGATCTGTGTGCAAAATGAAAAGATTGTAAATTTCAGGTTAGCAAGGCATCTACCGTACAGATAAATGGGTTGTCTTCTTGTTTCGAAAAAAAAAAAACTTCGATACTACTTATTTTGCTTACGGTATTTAGACTAAGCATCATTGTTCCCAGACAATTTTGCCATGTGTTACATCTTATGATGTTAGCTCTGCATGAAAGACCTCTAATGCAATTAATAAATGGGCTGGCAAGAACGGCCTTAAGTTCTCCTAAACAATTGCTGTTGAAGTTACCAGGAATAAATGTCTTCCTAAATCTCACGATTTCTGCGAATGATTTTGTATAGGTAACCATAGTTTAAACAGGATTAACGGATTAGACCGCTTCTGACCAAAATTAGACAATTTTGCGCATGACGTCACTCAGATGCACTGCCACTGACCCAGGTTCAGGTAAAAAAATTTCATCAATCTGTATTTGACCGTACCAGAGTTAAGAACAAGAAACTTCACCTGGTCAGTTGTTTAAATCTAATGACCGACCGAGACAATAGTTAGTATTGTTCCGTGTATGGATGTAGATCTTTCTATTTGCTACCAAGGCGAGAAGTCGCTGAAATATGGCAAAGATGTTACCAAATCTTTAAATTCTTACATACACTACTATGTGAATTTACCCAATTAAGATATTGCATCATCTGTGTGGTGCTTCTTTTTTTAGGATGAGTCCTAAACAAAAACATCTGAGAAAGTCAAAAGATTAAATATACAAGACTAATAAAAAGCCAGTTTCATAAAGATTTAAAAAGTTATAGATTTACAATTTCTACTTGCTTTCTTGATTGTATGTGTACTTTCTTTTTCTCACACAAGGTCATGAGAAGGAGTGGTGTGGACAGGCACTAGAATGACCTGCAGGCCACGGGGTCTTGCGCTAAGGCAAATGGTGTGGGCAAGCAATTCCCATAGTGACACTTTAATTTCTTTGTTTGGTTTTCTCTATTAATCCTGCTACCAATGACGTCACATATATGGGCAGTAACTAAGGGACGGTCTAACCCTGTACTCCATTAATCCTGGGTTTAAAGATAATAAGATTTCACTCAAAAGTTTATCATGGTTGCCAGATTTACTCTTCGTACTGGTGTAAGGAACTGCAACTGAGCATTGAAAATTTGCCTGAATTAATCATTTAAAAATTTGGTTTTTATCCAGCATGGAAATTGATGATTTTATATAATTTTGTGTTACACAATCTTGAGTTTTAAAGCGGGGTCTTTTTGGTATCATCATTATTATTGCTATTCTTATTTGCTAAGCTACAACCCTAGTTGGAAAAGCAAGATGCTATAAGCCCAAGGGCCCCAACAGGGGAAATAGCCCAGTGAGGAAAGGATATAGATAAACTAAAAGAGAATTGATTAATAATATAATATAACAGTAATAAAATAAATTCAAATATAAACTATAAAAACTTCAAAAAGCAAGAGGAAAAGAAATAAGATAGAAGAATAGTGTACCCTCAAGCAAGAGAACTCTAATCCAAGACAGTGGAATGCCATGGTACAAAGGCTATGGCACTACCCAAGAATAGAGAACAATGGTTTGATTTTGGAGTGTCCACCTCGAAGAGCTGCTTACCATAACTTGAGAGATTTGGTATAGACTAGATCCGTTTAGAACATGCTAGATGTAAACAAGCGAAGTAAGTGATGAAATCATTTATACTTAACTTGACAAGGCTCAACCCAAGAAAGCTACCAATTTTCCTTAACATGGTCAACTTCTAGTGGTGGCAGGAAGCAGACTGGCTCTTTTTGCAAAGGCAAAAGACTAAAGTAATAAATTCTTTTAAGTTAAGGGTTGTCCCCCATTGCTGAACAAAATATTATCTACTTTTTCTAGTGGGAACCAAGTAGCTCAACCGTGGTGCAAACTGAACAATCTCAAATAGGGTGGGCTTGTCATGGAAAATTCCAAATCCCTTTAAAGACAAAAATTTTGTTCTGAACAAAATTTAACTATACACCCATTTTGACAATAAAATTTTGGAAGTGAGAGACAGAGAAATGTAGATTTCTAAAATTCCATGGAGATTGAAGTGCCCTGAAAAAGGATTCTATTAAGAGAAGAGTAATCCTTGACCCCTCTCGTCTTTACAAACGCATCAGCTGTTATGTGTTCAAAAGGACAACCATAGAGCAAGTAAACCAATTACTACAGCAAGGGGTCTGGACCTGTATTATAGATCTCATGATTCGTATTGGCATATCACTGTTGCTTCTCACTTTCGGCTTTACCTGAGGTTTTCTATTAGAAGTCAGTACAGGTTCAAAGTAAAGCTATTCATTCTAAATAATACAAGTATTAAGGGTATTCACAAAACTAGAGAAGTCTGCGATTAATTTACTGCAGTTGTATAGTAAGTTATTGCCTATTTGGACTTGCTAGTCTCGGCAGAGTTCTTCAGGACCAAGGATTTCTGATCAAATTTACAAAATCAAGACAAGTTTCAGAGGAGATATTCAAATGGTCAGTAGCCTATTTGTTGGAACATGTCAAAATCCAAATTATTAGAGGTTCATGTATAAGTATACGTTCATGTCATCTCATTTATTGATTAGAATAATCTGATAATGCTTATTAAAACAAGATAATTTCGTTTGAGAAGTATAAGTATATATACTTATGCTTTTGATTAAATAAGTATTTTAGAGCTGCATTATTTATTGTTTAATAGAATATCAAGTTTAAGAAGTAGACTTGCTATTTTTATGTTAATTTGTTAATCCGCGCGTTCATTTTTCTGTTACTACGCTTATAGTTTTGTAAGTAGCATGAATCAGTCGTTTATTAGTCTTCGCCAGTGTATTCATTTCCTCAATAACTAATTTTCTTAGATAGAGAACTCAACAACAATAGAGAATCAATTCATATAGTTTCCCACCCTCAGTTCCTCACTGTTTGTAGATTTCTGATTCGTGTCCAGTTAATCGGAATAAGAAATATAGTCCAGTAAAGTATACTTTTATTTTGCCTAGAACTAATTTTAACACATTAGTTTTGGAGGAATTTAAACCGTATGCCTTATGCAGGGGTTCTTAACCTTTTGACGATTCCAGACCCCCTATGGATTGCATAATATGGTCCCATACCACAACCCCCCCCCCCTTTCACTTGACGGTCAAAATGATTATCACCAATCCTAATTTTTGTCAGTGTCTTCCGAATATGTCAATAACTTGAATTTACTGTACTTTAGATTTCAATATCTAGGAATAAAACATGAAATACATTAATAAACATTGATGTCTTTATCATATTTGTTTACTGAAAGCAAAGTAAAATCATGAAAAATATACAAACAGCTACATCTATTTTACAATATAACTTTGATTCACTTGTTTCAGATCATGAATCAGCAACTTTACTTCTTACAGTTACGTTTTATCACACTAAAAGAAAGAAAACATGAATGTGCAACCTTTTCAGCACATTGACTACATAAAACACAATTTTACTAATCTAGTGAGATATTAGCTGTTGGTTTTATGGAATCAAAGCATGGAATCATGGTACACTCACTGACAAATCTACTCTTATGTCATCTGACACAAGTAAATTTTTCCATTTTGATTTCACATTTAATAATGAAGAGAATCCTGTTTCACAGAGATATGTAGTTGTGAAGGGAAACTTCCTAATCTATCATTTTACCCAATATTGAATTATTACATTAATTTAATGAATACCAGTACCCAGAGATCGAGTCCCATACCCTCAACTTTTGGGGCATGGATACCCCCTGGTTAAGAACTATGGGGTCTAGTATCTCGGAGAAAAAAAAGTGGTATAACATAAACAATTTCTTTTGAAAATTTAGCAACATTCCAGTAACCAACCATCAACATTTTGTTTTCAACCCTTGGTAAAAACATTACTTGTATAGCTTGTGTTGTGTTACCTAATTTCATGACAATATCTTTAAAACTGATTGAATAAAATAAAATAACAATACACAAACTGACCATTATTGCAATATATCTTGGCTGAAAGGTGTGTGTGATATTGGCACTGTAACCAGGTTATATGTATTGTAGTTATAAATAACTTCATGATGCTTCGCCATGAATTTAATTTTACTTTCAATGCAACATCCATCTTTTCATTTATTTTAGAATTGAATTCTCATTTGTGAAGGGACTGATTACTGAGACGTTTATTTATTAGGGTTAACATTTTGCTGATTTTCAACGTGCATTTTTCTTTACTGTTTTCTGATACAGAACTGTATAAGAATGCCTACTGTACAAAGGCTGTCTCGAAGGCTTGATCACACTGGTCTGTGGTGGATGACGCCGCCGCAAGTAGAGGTCGGAGGTGTGTGAAGACCGACAAAAAATGAGTTTGGCCAAGGGGAGACCATGCACACCAGAGGGCAATTATCAAAATCAATAAATAAAAGGGAAATGGAATAGAACTTTCTTGTGGCTGTATCCTAATTCCAGAATACAACTAGGTTTTTTCTAGGTTATCTCCTCATCATTGAAGTTGATGGTTAAAAATCATCATTATCAATACGAAATTGTGCTTCTGCCACTTTGCTTCTTATGGTTATCTTCTTTTTGTTAAACAGCTACAGTGCATTATGTGGTTTGGATTAGGCATAGTAAAATTAGCAGAATCATTCTAACATGATTTTATTTAAAAAAGATAAAATACCAACATGTAAACATAAAACAGCCTTTTTAAATGAAACTAACAATGTTCTTTTCAAAATTACCCCAAAACACCTGATTTTGTGTATTTTCTTTACCTGAAGCATTTGACAGTATATATTTGTTTTGTTTTTTTCTGTCAATGTTAGCAATTTTCTTTTTCTGTTTGCTCAAAGCCTATCTTCACAGAAGATATTGTTTTATATTGAGAAATAGTTGTTTTTAAGGTCATTAGTTAATTTCCACATTTCCTTTTTCATTTTTATTTCTGAATTATGACCAACATCACATGACTCCACTGGCAATGGTACCTCATCACTGGATAATTTGTTAAGTGAAGACACTTTACAACATTCTGATTTGTAATTTTGTGAAACAAAAGATTATGGGTTCAAAACAATAAGATTTTTGATAATTAACAGCAGAAAACTTGAAAGAAATAGACTAGGACTAGGCAAGCGCTACTCGAGTGACATCAGACCTTTTTTACCCCAACACTGACCAGGCCTTTATTTGAGAAGACCTTGATTGTACACCTAGGCCTGAATGTTCGACAAATTTATGTTACAAAAGCTGATCCGACATCCTAAATCTGATTCCTTTGCAGTCACATTTAAACACCCTAAGCAAAGCTTTCAGTTCTGCCAAACCTGTCATATGCGTTGTGTGAAGTTTAAACTAGCCTTTTGGTCCCTAATCTTGTTCTCCCATCCACTCATGGACTTGATAATATTCACATGCATTGAGGTAGCAAGCAGATAGAGTAGATGCTGATATGGAGGAAGTATGTGCACATGAATGGAAGAAACACATGTAGCAAACACATTTTTTGACCATCTGCTACCACCATACAGGGTAACAAGAACTTTCTTGCCAGCATGGTAAAAGTCCTCTTTTGAAACTGTAGTGCTCATAAACTTATCAGTGTATGGTCTGAAGTGCTGTTCTTGAACTTGCAAAGTGGCTTAAACATGGTACGTGTAACAACCTTGAGAACCAGGGTTACGTCCTACTCTGCGAGACTGCTCGAAGCTCCTCATGAGTATAGACAACTCTCACGAGATGTCTATATCTTGCTTGAGGGTACACTTGGGCTCACTATTCTACAGTATCTTATTTCTCTTCCTCAGGTGTTTTTTTTAAGTTTTTATAGATTTATTGTATTGTTGTTACTATTCTTAAAATATTTTATTTTAATTGTTCAATACTTCTCTTGTAATTTATTTATTTTCTTATTTCCTTTCCTCACTAGGGTATTTTTCACTGTTAAGAGTTCTTGGGTTTATAGTATCCTGCTTTTCCAACTAGGGTTGTAGCTTAGCTAGTAAGAATTATAATAATACCCCTCACTCAAAAGACCATACTGAATGGTAGCCTTTGACAGCCACGACTTGGATGCATTTCTGCAAAGGAAAATGAGGAAATCTGCGATTTGTGCTATAGATGCTTGAATCGAAGAAGTATCCCTTCTATGTCACCACTGGCAGAAGATGGTCCACTTTCCCTGGTAGATACCTGCAGAGTACCATCGCAGGTTTCCAGAAATTTGCCGTGCAGTGTCTCACAAGAAACCCTTTTGCTCAGAGGAGATGCTGGATAATCTCCAACAGTGAAGTTCCATCCACTACATGGATTGGTGGTATCTCTGAAGATGCAGCTGACAGAGTTCTGGACCTTTAGGGTAGGTCTCTCAGAACCTCAACTAGAAGTGCTGACAGATTGGGATACCACTCGGCTTGTGGGCATCTGGGAGCCACCAGAGTCATCCTAGGTCCTGGTGTAATCAACACTCAGTTGATCAGCAGGCAGAGGAAAGTCATAGACATCCAGGTGATCCCACAGGTGTTGGAAGGCATTTTCAAACACAGCCTACAAGTCTAGAATGGTGGAGGAAAAAACGGGGAGTTTCCTGTTTAGCCGCATGGCAAAACAGATTAATCCCAAAGAACCCCACAGAGCAAGAAGCCTTTCAGCTATGCAATGATGCAAGGACCACTCTAACCCTTCAACCTGCCTCTGGCAACAGAGTGTCTGCTAGTACATTCCACTTGCTTGGCATGTACCTGGCCGACAACTCAATGGCATGGAACATCTCTTACATGTGCATCTGCTTTATCAGCTTTTAAAGGGGATGCAAAACCTTGCTTCCTTACTTGTTTAAGTAAGCTACTACAGAGATGTTATCGCTCATCAACACACTTGAGTGCCTCCTCAAATATTCTTTAAATACTTGCAGTGCTAGAAACGATGCTAGTATTTCTAGGGTGTTGATGTGTAGATGCTCCTCTTCTTCTGACCACACAGGTTTGCAATCCACCCACCCTTTGATGCATATGAAAACAGCTGCATGTTTGTAAGGGGGGAGTCGTATATAACTCCCCTGGTGAGGTTTTTCTTATTCAACCACCATGTAAGATCAACCCCAGTGGAAAGGAAGGTTTGGGTGATCCTTGTAGGCTAACCAGTGATCCTTCAAAAACCACTGAAGAATTTTATGAAGTTGCTTATGGGGAATGAGCATCTCCAGCATGGAAAGGTGGGCAAGAAAACTCTGCCAGCACCAAGCTGGGAATACTGACTTGGACAGGCCCTTGTTGCTGCAGTGTCTATCAACATGCAAAAGTACTTCAGCCTCTGCTTTGGTATGAAATTCGAAAAGTTTTACACAGTACTCAGACTGTGAAAATGTGAGAAGCTAATTTCAATCTTGCAGTAACTGCCTTACACGGAGTAGGCAGGCTCAGACAATCGTTGAGAAACATCAACAGACATATCCCTTGCTAATAGATTGGAATACTGACTTGGACAGGCTCTTGTTGCTACTGTGTCTATCAACATGCCCAAGTACATCAACCTCTTCTTTGGTATGAGATTCGAAAAGTTTTACACAGTACTCAGACTGCGACAAAATGTGAGAAGCCAATCTAAATCCTGCAGCAACTGCCTCACACAGAGTAGGCAAGGATCAGACAATCGTTGAGATACATCAACAGACATATCCCTTGCAAATAGGCCTAAGCTACTACCAAAGCATAAAGTCTTGAAAAGGTACACCGCACTCTAAAGGTAGAAGAGGAGGTACAAACCCTTCAGATCTACTGAAGGCATGAAGCCTACTTCTTTGATGGAACTAAGCATGCAAAGTATTGTTTCCATCCTGAACATCGTTTGACATACAGTACAAATTTGTTCTGTGGATAGAGGTCGATGTCTGGTCTCCAGACCCAAGTTGACTTCTCCCCCAGTAAGTCAACTGTAGAAGCCCAGAGACTCGTTTCAAACAACTTTGAGGGCATTCTTCCTCAACATTCCTTATACCTCCTTCCGCAAGGCCAGGGTTTATTGGAAAAAATACATGAGAACGCTCGGTAAGTGAGATAGGGGGCCCACGGTTCAAAAGAGGTAGCAAATAACTGTTTTGAAATACACTCACACCCAAGGGTCGGCCCTGTCTCACTGCCAGGCTGCCCAATGGCAAGACAAGCATCCCCCTACTCTCGGTATCAGGAGAGGGGGAACAATGGGATCAGCATTTCCCTCTTCCAGCCGGTCCCCTTCCTCTAAAGACTAGGTTGGGGGGCTTAAATGGGTTGTGCATGCATCGGTTCCTTTTGGGTATAAGAGTTTGCGGGTGGCCCTGATTGGGGAAAAGGCCCTAAAGGCATTCCTTGCACCCGACATGTTTGGACGCAGCTGTGTTCCCATTGGGTATAAGAGTTTGCGAGTGGTCCTAATCGGCGAAAAGGCCCTAAAGGCGTTCCTTGCACCCGACGTGTTTGAACGCAGCTCCCTCTGAAGGCCAAAGCCCTTGAAAACTGCATGGTGGATCAGGGAATATTGCAAAACAGTTCTCCATTTTTCTAACGCTGCCTGTATGTGACTCCTCATGACAAGAAATGTGGTTGTACGCACCAATACATTCTGAAGTGTCAGAATTTTTTCTTGCAAGAACAACAGGAGGGTTTTACATATTTTGCAAGCAATTCTTTGTCGGGCGTGCACGTATAGGGACGTCCTATTTCTGGCGGGTGGCAAGTGGCAAATCGTTTCATTACCATGTAATTTCATTATTCCCATCATCGAAACATCGAGTAGCGATACACAGTATTTCAGTGACCTGTAATAGTAGCCTACAGTATTGTTTACTGTAAATTTAGTAAAAGAAGTACAGTATTGTATATCTGCTGACGTCATATTTCTAGTGGAAGGTGAGTGCCAAATCAAGTGATTTCTATTTGATACTTTGTATCATTATCGAAACATCAAGTAACAATACCAAGTATTTTTAATAATGTCTAAAGAAAAATCCTGTTCAGAGAGAGAGAGAGAGAGAGAGAGAGAGAGAGAGAGAGAGAGAGAGAGAGAGAGAGAGAGAGAGAGAGAACGTACACTTCTATAACATATTAGTGCTGATGTAATATTCATTATAAAGATATTCTGAATAAGTCAAGAAATTATATAAACGATACTTAGATGTACAGTATATGCACACAATCGCAATATGGTAGCATGACCTTGAGATCAGCTAATGCTTACCTAAAGTAAAAAAAAGTGATTGCTGAGTATTGAAATGCTTCCAAAATAGAAAACTTAATAAATCACAATTAAACACAATAATGTCTAATGAAATATGAACTTGATAATGGACTAAAAACTAACTGTCTGAAGATTTAAATATTATCTACCCATACAAACACAGATCTCGAGTAGATAGGGTTAGGAACGAAGTGGTGAGGGTGAGAACGGGTGTAAGAAATGAGTTAGCGGCTAGAGTGGATATGAATGTGTTGAGGTGGTTTGGCCATGTTGAGAGAATGGAAAATGGCTGTCTGCTAAAGAAAGTGATGAATGCAAGAGTTGATGGGAGAAGTACAAGAGGAAGGCCAAGGTTTGGGTGGATGGATGGTGTGAAGAAAGCTCTGGGTGATAGGAGGATAGATGTGAGAGAGGCAAGAGAGCGTGCTAGAAATAGGAATGAATGGCGAGCGATTGTGACGCAGTTCCGGTAGGCCCTGCTGCTTCCTCCGGTGCCTTAGATGACCGCGGAGGTAGCAGCAGTAGGGGACTCAGCAGTATGAAGCTTCATCTGTGGTGGAAATGTAGGAGGTTGGGCTGTGGCACCCTAGCAGTACCAGCTGAACTCGGCTGAGTCCCTGGTTAGGCTGGAGGAACGTAGAGAGTAGAGGTCCCCTTTTTGTTTTGTTTCTTGTTGTTGTCGGCTACCCCCCAAAATTGGGGGAAGTGCCTTTGGTATATGTATGTATGTACAAACACAGAAAGAAAGTATTCATATGATAATTAATATTAATGACTATAAACTAACTATGCAAACGATATCCTGTAACATATTGGTGCTGATATAACATTCATTATGAAGATATTTTGAGTAGGTTAAGAAAATATAAACGATACGCCTTGTCTTGTATATGTATGTGCACATTTTTCGATACATTAGCTGGACCTTGAGATAAGCTGATCACAACCAAAGGTGAACAAAAAAAAGTTGGTAATTCTTGATTGTTAAAATGCTTCTGAAACTGAAAAATAGAATTCGAAAATGCTTTAATAGAGTTTGTGGCAGGAATAACTTCTATTTGTGTTCAATCTACCAGAATCCAGACATGGATGATTCTATCTTTGATTGTCTACTTATCATTATAGCTAAGATACAAGACAATAGAAAGACCTCTTTTGTCTATGTTGGTGATTTCAATGCTCACCATAGGGAATGGTAAAGTTCTGTTTCTCCTAGCAATCACCATGGCTTCAAGAGTTTTAAACTTTGCCTCTGAATAAGGCTGTGAGCAAATAATTAGTGAAGCTACTCACAGGTCTGGTATCTGCTTGGACCTCATATACGCTGTGACTCCCCTGGTATTATAACAGGTAAGGTTGGGTCTCCAGTTGGGACATCTGATCATGCATTGACTTCATCAATAATGAAGACTGAGCAGCCTCTCCCTAATGTATCATTCTCATGTAAGATTTATATGAAACCTCAAGCAGACTGGAACAGGATTTTGCATGATCTTTTGTGTATGAATTTGTCACAATTGTTAGTAGTGTTGATCCTGTTGTCCCTTTGAATGAGAATCTTGTCAACAAAATTGACAGGCGTATCCCTTCTTGTGTGCCAAGGTACCAAGTGAAGGACAAACCGTGGTTCAGTGATGATTGTAGTCGTTGCTTATTTGGAGAAGCCGGAGGCCTATCATCTTTGGAAGGGTAACAGATCAGATTTGACCTGGAATAACTACATTCAGCTTAGAGCTTTTGCTCAGTTTTTATGCTTCAACTGAAAAGGAATACAATTTAACCATAAAAGAAACCTTTTCTGGTACAACCCAGGAACATAAGTGGTGGACTACCCTTAAATCTGTACTCTTTGGTGTTGATGCAACAGTTCCTCTTTTACTTGGACCAGATGGCTCAGTCACTCACTGTCCAAAGGAAAAGGCAATCCTTTTGTCTGATGTGTTTGACAGTAAACAGTGTAATGAGAAACTCAAATTTCCTCATTCTTATTTTCCTGAGGCTAAACTAACCAGTTTAGCTTTTTGATCTTGTGAAATTAAAGCTCTGTTGATGGACCTTGATGCTTATGGAGGTGAAGACCCAAATGGTTTTTTTCCTTGTTTTTTTTATAAAGACTGCAGATTTCTTAGCTCCAATGTTATCTGTTATTTTGTGCAAGTTAGCAAGAAGAGAAGCTTTTAACACTTGTTGAAGAATTGGTAATGTTACTACACCCCGCAAATGTTTTTGTGGTAGTTCAAGTTCAACTGATTACCACCCAATTTCAATACAGTAACTCCCATATTATCTAAAGGTTTTGAACGTCTTCTGGCAAAACGTCTTAATAGGTTTGCTGAAGGTAATCCTCTGTTCCTTAGTTTGCAATTTAGTTTTTTGTAAAGGCCTTGGAGCATGTGATGCCTTCCTACAATCTCCAATGCTCTACAGAAATCCCTTGATTGTGGTCAGGAAGTTCGTATGATTGGCCTTGATTTTAGTGCTGCCTTTGAACGTGTTTATCATGAGGCCCTTATTTTCAAACTCAAACAGTTGGGAGTGGGTGGGTCGTTTCTTAGCATTATTATATAATTTTTAAGAAATAGTTCTCAAAAAGTTGTTGCTGATGGGCACCATAGTGAGTATAGGAATGTGATATCTGGTGTTCCACAGGGTAGTGTTCTTGGCCCCTTACTTTTCATACTATATACACGACATGTGGTTTGGCCTAGAAAACAAGTTAGTTGCATATGTAGATGATGCTACTCTCTTTGGATCAATTCCACCTCCGGAACATAGACCTGGGGTTGCTGAATCCCTTTAGAGATCTAGCTAAAATTAGTGCTTGATGCAAATTATGGGATATGAAGTAGAATCTTGAAAGTCTCAGTGGTTGTAAGTAGGTCAAGGGCAGTGGCTCCTCAACATCCGGATCTCGGCATTGATGATGTTTCTTCAACTTTGAATTACTTTTAAAATTTCAGGTGTGATTCTCGACAAAAAAAATTACTTTAGAGAAACATTAAATTTGTCTTCTTCAATTGCACAAAAAATTGGCTTATTGAAAAAGTATCCTAAGACTTTTGATGATCAATCTACTCTGAAGAAGTGTTTTAATTCTTTCATTCTTCCTTGTTTCAAGTACTGTTCTCCTGTCTGGTCTTCAGCTGCTGATTCTAATCTTAATTTGTTGGACAGAGACGTAGTCTATTAAATTTCTTATTCCTGATCTAGATATTAATCTTTGGCACTGTCGTTCAATTAGTTTATTATGCATGTTGCATAAGATTTTTCATATTTCTGACCTGACCATCCTTTACATTCAGATCTTCCTGGACAGTTCCATCTTGTTCATAATACTATACATCCAGTTAATTCTAATAGTCATGCCTTCTCCATCATGTGGCTCAATAATACACAGTATTCTAGAAGTTTTATTCCAGCTGTGACCAAGTTGTGAAATGATCTTCCTAATTGGGCAGTTGAATCAGTAGAACTTAAAAAGTTCAAACTTGAAGCAAATGTTTTCATGTTGAATTGGCTTACATTAAGTCCTTTTATGGTTTATAGTTTATATATGTTAATTTTTTCTCATTGTTTATTCATTTCCTTATATCATTTACTCACTAGGCTATTTTTTCCTGTTGGAGCCCTTGGGCTTATAGCATCTTGCTTTTCCAACTAGGGTTGTAGCGTAGCTAGTAATAATAATAATAATATGATATACTGTATTATGAAACAAGAAAATTAATGTTACACAGTAAGAAAATATTGATAAAATATGACTTAGATGATTACCGAATTTTGACGCATCATAATAAATCTATGGAAATTTCACTTTTTAAGTTCAACATACGTTCAAATTGACTCACAACACATCGCCTGGACCTTACCTCGGTTTTAAGTCGACGACTACCTGAAAGTGAAAATAAAAGTGAATTTATGGTGGTGGTAAAGAAAAACAAAGTAACCTTGGTTACATTCAAATTCATATTAATGACAATTTGGTTCTCAGATAAATAATATAAATTAGTAAAAATCGCTGGCTATTATCTTGGAAACATTGATATTGTAAAGAAATATCTGGATGAATGTTCTGTTAAGAAACCTGTAACTCATTGTCTTATTACCAGAATTGACAATTGCAACTATTATAACTTACTCAAAGTATATAGCAAGTTACGAAACATAATAAATAGAGAAGCAGGATTGATTAATGGTGTTACATTCAGAGAAAGGATTACCCCTATACTGACTTACCTAAACAGGCTGCTTATTAAAGCTAAAATAATTTTCAAAATGTGCAATGATTCATCAAGTTATCAGAACAGGATGTCCAAAATACTTGAGCTTTGCTACACATCATGTGGCTAGCAAATTGTGCCAACATTTGCCTAGTTGGGGATGGTTTCAAGTTATCATAGATTATACACACTGACTATGGGCTCCAGAACTTTCAAATATGCAGCCCCATGATTGTATAACAAGGTCTCACTTGACATCAGGACTGATGTTATAATGATTTTAAGAAAAAGTTGAAGACTTTCTTGTTTATGAAGTGCTAAAATAGCTCAGTGGAAAACCTCAGGCTACATAGACTAAAATATTAGCTCTGCAACCTACTAAAACATCAAGGTGATATTAATAATCAAAATACAGTAATCAATGTCTTTTATTTCCTCGTAAAAGAGTTCTGCATGAAATACAAATGCAAAGTCAGATTTTGATGTACAACACTTTCTGTTAATTATGAATTTCATTCAAGTAAAGAAGATAAAAAATTACTGTACTTACAAACTGGTGAAATTACCTTACCTAAAAACCAAACCTTACTTTCTGGTGTGAGATATTTAAACCCACAAAAGTAATATTACAGACAAACTATATTATTTGATGAAAACTTTCATACATACTTATGGGAAAGCAATACAGTAATTCTAACACATCCTAAGTTTTGGAAAATATCTTCATACATTTTATGGAAATTAAATCATTTTTTCTAGTTATTGATAAACAAAAAATTAAAGCAAGAGAAAAACAGTTTGACCTAATGTAACTAATGTGATAAAGCAGCTCATCAACGAGATGATGATGATGATGATCTAGAATATCTGCGGCGTCTTGGTGGTGTACGGGACCGGGATCTCCTACGGGGCATGGGAGAACGTCTACGCATGGGCGGTGGTGAACGGCGACGCATTCTGCAAGAAAATATGGTGTTTCTTTGAATATCTTCCTTAACTATAATGCATTAAACAATCCATGTAATACTTTTAAATCCTGTATACTTTTTGCAATATAAAATGTAAAACTGTATGTAATATCAAAATTCTAAAAACTTATTTGCATAATGCCTCGCTATATCACAGTTCACATGTCGCTCCCTCAGTCAATTGCGGTTTTATACACATATGTAAATCTATACCATGGACTCCTCTGTATAGAGTGGATTTGTGAGGGTGGATCAGTTTTAATTTTTCCTTTTAATGATTTTTTGTTATAAATAATAATCTTTTAGCTTGAAATTAAGTAAGTAAATTAAAGTAATCATGCATATAATTGTGTAACACTTGTGACCTCATGTATTGTATTCATCAAATTTTCACCAATAAAAAATAATTTTACGTATCTTGTATATCCTGTGAGTTCCCTTTTTAAGATAAAATTATAAACTAACCTCTTCTTCTTCACCTCTTTACCCCAACTTGTAGTTCAATAAGTTAAAAAAGAAAAAGAGAACGGATGATAAAAGTATCATTAGTAAACAACAGAACGAAAGATGACAAATTTTAAAAATAATTTGTACTTTTCCTAACTACTGTATACAAACCTGCGTTCTTTACTATAGGAATAGAATAACAGGCTGGAATGGAAATACGGCAGTTAAACTTGTAACAAGGAGTAAATAACAGGCAGGACAGTTATCCTGTCGGCTGCAGGGTGGCATGCCCTCCAGCTAATTCTAACCTTAATTGAATTGCAGGGGGAACTTATTTCGAGGGTGGAGCAGGTGGGAAAGTTTGAGTAAAGAACTCAGGTTGGCATAGTTAGGAAAAATTCATATTTTTAAAATAACAATTTTCCCTTTACTAAAAGAGGCCCCGTTCCAACTGGCTAGAAAACCAGGGCAGGAATCTCAGGCTTTGCACTGTATGTGATGGCTTGAGTTCCTACACCTCATGAACCAAGAGATGGCTGATGGTAATCACTGTCCATGCAAAGTAGGAAGGAGGAGAGATTAGAGCTGTACTTCACTGTCCTAAACTCAACGCTAAACTGTAATTGCAAACAAAAAATTAATGTGTTTGCTTGGTTCACCACATTTTTCCTCGTAAGAAATGGGGGAAGCAGACTCAAGATGTTCATACACCCTCTTGCTGAAAGTCTAACAAACTTACATACCTCAGATGAAGTCCAAGCTGGTGAGTTATGATGCTGTACCCAAAAAGGGGGAAGATTAAAATGAAAAGAACACCAGTCACTCTTCACTTTCATCTTACACTAAAATGTTACCTCAGCTCTTGATCTGTGGATATCAGTCCTGTTAAGGAGCCAAGGAAGCTAAACCACCTGCTGAGCAGCTACTACAGGACCTAGAATATTTCTGTCCATAGTCCTATGAGTCACATTCCTCAGGCAATGGGCTGTGAAGGTGGCCTATCTCTTCCAGACTCCCTATTTAAGAACCTGTGACACAGAAGTTGCTTTAAAGGCCAAGGACACCGCAATGCCTCTGACGTTGTAGGCCTTGATGAGAACATGGTCTTCTTTGAGAATTTGTTCTTAGTCTTCCATGTGCTAAAAAACAGGTAATGCAGGCAAGGTCTGGTTACCCTGGTATGCTTAAGATAGCTCCTCTACGCCTTAACAGCAAATAGTTACCTCATGAAGACTAGTTATCATTATTATTACTTATTAACCTACAAACCTAGTTGGAAAAGCAGAATGCTATAAGCCCAAGGGCTCCAACAGGGAAAATAGCTCAATGAGTAAAGGAAATAAGGAAATGTATTACAAGAGATGTTTAAAAATAACATTAAAATGAATCGAACATATATTAACAATAAAAACTTGAAAATAACAAGAGGAAAAGGAATCGATAGAATAGTGATCGAGTGTACCCTCAAGCAAGAGAACTATACCCAAAGACAGTGGAGAGGCTATGGCACTACCCAAGACTAGAGAACAATGGTTTGATTTTGGAATGTCCCTCTCTAGAAGAGCTGCTTGCCATAGCTAAAGTCTCTCTTCTACCCTTAACAAGAAGAAAGTAGCCCCTGAACAATTACACTGCAGCAATTATACCCTTGAGTGAAGAAGAACTGTTTGGTAATCTGTATTGTTAGGTATATGAAGACAGGAAAATGTGGAAAGAATAGGCCAAACTATTTGATGTATATGTAGGCAAAGAAAAAATGAGCTGTAACCAAAGAGTGGGATCCAATGTAATACTGTTCGGCCAGTCAAAGAATGCCATGACACACTAGCGGTAATATCACAACAGGTGGCTGGTTCCCTGGCCAAACTACTACAAAAAATCACCTGAAATGATGAAAACCTGGTGTCCGAAGAAGCAGGATTCTAGGTCTGAATGACCTTAGGGACAAAGGTCAGAGAGACCTCCCTCCATCACCTTCAATGGGTGATGTTGAAGGATAGCCCGTGCAGTTGACTTATTCTCTTGGCAGATGCCAAGGCGAGAAGCAACACCTTCTTCAGGGTAAGATACCTACTGGAAGTGCACCAAAGAGTTTCATAAAGGGGACTCTTCAAAGAGCTTGGAACTTTAACTATGTTCCCAGTTGGGGGCTAACCTAGACTGGAAGGCAAGACTGCTCACAGTTCTGTATAAGTAAGGAATTTCCTCCGAAGAAGAAACATCAACCCCGTTAAGTCTCAAGACTTAGCTCCAGGCTGAGCGATAAGCTTTTATTGCAGAAATGAAGAAGTTTCTCATTATGAAGGTATAACAAAAAATCGGCAATTATGGGAAGAGTGGCTTTAAGCAGATGAATACCACTCCCATAACACCAACCACAGAAGACAGACCATTTAGCCTGGTAACTTGAAGCCGAGAAATTTTGGAGGTACCCTGACATCTATCAAGCTGTCTCTTAAGCAAAAAACCTCTCAAAGAGATGCTGGATAACCAACAGTGTGAGGCTGCTTCAGATGATATGGAATGCATGGGAGTTTCCTCAGAATCTCTGCTAGTAGATGTCGAAGATCTAAAATTCACTCCCAGTGTGGCCACATCGGTGAATACCAGGGTTGTGGAGAGATTTGGTGTTTCTCTCACTCTGTTGAGAACTTTTCTTAGAAGGCAGAAGGGTGAAAAAGTGTAAACGTCTTAACCCATCCAACGGATATTAAAAAGCATCTTTGAACATCGCTGCAGGATCTGGAACTGGAGAGCAGTACACGGGAAGCTGTGTTGAGAGAGGTGGCAAAAAGGTCGATGTTTGGAGAACCCCACAAAGTCATTCTCCACCAATGATTGGAGTTGTCCTGCTCAGCTGATCTACTATGATGTTCCTTCTGCCTGGAATGAAACAGACAAGAGGGAGATTGCATTGCCCTCTGACCACTAATTTGTCTCTACTTCCAGATGGCACAGGTGATGGGAAACTAACCACTCCCCCCCCTCTTCAGATAAGGCACTATGGTGGTGATGTCCCTCATCAACACCACCGAGTGTTGCTGAACAAGATGGCAAAAATATTCCGCTGCTAATTTTGCTGCCTTCAGCTCTAAATTAATTGATGTGTTTCAGAAAATCTATCTCCTACCACTTTCCTGACACTAACCACTGGTCTAACCACCATAGAAGATCCTCCCTGGAGTGTGGTCCCACTTAGATCAACATCAAGGGGTTGTCCCGATGCTGGGCTCAAGGTGACTAGATCCCATAGCAGTTTTCTTATATGGAGACTGGGCGTCCCATTGAAGCTAGATTTTCCAGCAACACCTGCTATTGTTGTGCTATAAGTTGGAGCTGTTGGATAAAAGAGATGACGTGATGCAGATGAGAAATTCTGTCTACCAAGTCCGCAAGGATCAGCTAGTCGTTCCAGTAACATAGCAGATGAATCCTGATGGTGTAGGGCCCCAAGACGATACCAGTTTGAAGATCCTAGTGAAGACCTATGGCACTGTTGACACCCTGAAGCAGTCCTAGGACCTTGAAGTGGAATACTTGACTGTCTGGTAAGACATGCAAGAACTTTCTGATCACCAGATGTATCAGGATTTGAAAGCAGGTGTCTTCCAGATCCAGAGTGACCATAAAGTCTCCTGGTCTGACAGCTTGGTCAGCTGTGGCCCCGTCTCCATCTTGAACTTAGCCTGCTTGATGAACAAGTTCAGAACTAAGAGGTAGATGACAGATCTCCAATCTCTAGACAGACCAATTGACAAGAATGAATCGACTGTAGAAGCCAAAAGACCTGTTGTCGACTTTCTGGAGAGTCTCTTTTTAATCATCATCTGGATATCCTGTTGTTCCTGTTGTAGGGCTTGATGTCTGTCTGAACCTTCTTTGTATGACAACGATGCTATCGGCAAGGGAATTAGGAGGGGCAGAATTGATGAATGGGAGGTGGTATCCAGACCACAGGTCATGGATGGTCTAATCCTCCTCCCCATATGACAGCTACCTCCAATTCTTTTAAAGGCAACCCCCTACTGGTCGTGAGGTGGGGGAACTACCAGTCCTAACGTATGTTCTTTCTTCTCCCCTGGGTCAGCCTTGACCCTGTCTGGTTGAAAAAGTTGTGCATGCTTCTTAAGAATGTTCAATTCGTTAACTGAGGATTTGTTGGTAGTAAGGGCAACCGGTGGTCTGGCTGTACCAGAGTTAGAGGGTTGGGCTGTGAAAAAGAATCAGCCCTCTGCATCAAAGTCCAGTGTTTCCTTCTGCCAGTTCTCTGTTGCTGCAGAGATGAGGTCCCGTGGAAAGAGAAACGGGTGCTCCAACAATGCATTCCTCAAGTTCATGCTCTTCGGCTGCCCTATCCTCTTATGGAATCTGGTGGTAACAGCATATCGCCGTTTCAGAACTCAATTTGCCCATTGAGATGTCAGCTGGACCATAAGATACTCCATACCCTTGGCTCCTAAAAGATAAAATTCTTCAGAGCCTCCTACTTCTTTGGGTTTGACAGATTCTCTGTGCTGGCCACATAGCCAAATGTATACAACCAATTGTTGATCGAGGAAGCAGTCTGCAGAGAATGTATTGTTGTTGTCTCCATGTTGGAAGCCTCCACCTATTTGAAAAGATACGGTAACGGAGGAGAGCCTGTTTGATGAGCAACCCAGGGTCAGCTTTGCCACCACTAGATCTAGAGGAAGAGAAGAAGGGTTAACATCCAACACTCGGTATTATTTCCTTTGCTTGGGTATGAGGTTAGGAATCAGGGGAGAGGAGTTTGAAGATCCAAAAGAATCCGTTTTCCTGGAAACGTTGTCCCCTATCTTTTTAAATATGTCCTTTGCTACACAACAGGTCAAAGACAGATCTTCTACCCTTTGGGGAAGAAGGCCAAGCTTCCTCAACACCGGTGACTGAATGAAGCTCGACACTGACTCTTCTTCCTTAGACAGATGAGTCTTAGGGCCTGCAGGGGAAATATCCCAAGCTGAAACCTCTGACTCCCCGTCTGAAAATCTCTCTTCCTGGTCAAGGTTGTCAACATAAGAATCCTGGCTATCCTGGGTCTAAGAAGTGGCTTCTGAAGGCTCGGGCCTACTGCTTTGGTACTTGACCCTAAAAACCTAAAGTTGCAACTGGAGACTGGCATTGTTGGGTAGAACGGATTCCAGATTTGCCTTGAGGTCTTTCCTTTCCTTTCCCTGACCTTATTCTCGAGTACTTTGGTTTGGCGTTGAGAGGAGGAGGCACATTTTCTACATGTCAGGTCTGGATGTTCCTCCGAAAATGTGATGGGAATCAGTCTGTAGGAATTCATCACAAATTTCTCTGAGAATAAAGAATAGATATGTGCCGAAAGTATCGGCCATTTTTGTGAGTATTGGTATCGGTACTGACCACTGTCATGACACCAGTATTGGTATTGGCCTCCACCATGAGTATCTGGTATCAATAACAGCCAATAAAAAAATTAGCTTAAATTGCCAATACTCCGATACAGGTACTTTGGGTTATTCAAACATAAAGGTTTCCTTGTGTTTAGATTAAACATGTTTCCCACAATTATCATATCGTGAGGCAAAACAACGAGGCTGAAACCACTTCATGCGATTGATGTGACTAATGTATTCCATCATATTTATCAGCCATCTTTCTCATTATACATTTGTAGAATTATTTGTTTTATGAATTATTTTTCTTTCTATACTACTTCATATTCAACCTGATAAAACAATATTATGATAAGAAGTTCTGTAAAACTATATTTAGCTGTACAGTTAGAGAGAGAGAGAGAGAGAGAGAGAGAGAGAGAGAGAGAGAGAGAGAGAGAGAGAGAGAATATTTGTTATGTGAACGCTTACTGCAAATTTACGTATTTTGACAAGATTTCATATACCGTATTTCCCTTGTCTTAAGACTAAACTTTTTTCCTAAAATCACCCAGCATCTTAACACTGAGAAAAAGTTGTATAGGGGAGTTTGACAACCCTCAAACACTCAACTATTGACATACAAGCACTCACAATCACCATATATAATATAAACTTACAATTATTATTGATATGTAATAAATTCATTTTTTGGGGCTCAGGCCATGTCATCCTGATGGAAGGGTAGCCTTCTAAGGGATATTTCCTACAGTGATACTCCCAGAGAATTAAACCAAAGGTCTCCAGGATTGTAACTCCTGGCACAAGTATCCAATAAAGGATATCGCATAACATGAGGGGACGTATTCTAGATACGACTCATGGCAATTTTCACCCCGAATAGATTTAACGCTTTGATGTAAGGGGGAGGAGTGGCAAAAGAAAGGGGTGCTGTTCTAGGTACCAGGTGGACCTCCTTCCCTACTACTAGCGTGACGCCATTCCTATTCTAGTAGCCTGCTAAGAGTGTTGTGCTCCCCCTTAGCCCAGTGCTTTTGACTAGTTTTTCTTTTTGAATTTTCAGCATGCAATCCCAAGCATCTTTGTCATCTGGAAAGAAGTTGAGTATTAATTATTTCCTGTGTATAATTTTAGCCTCCCTTTTACAGTTAAATTTCAATAATTTAAGTGTTTGGGTGAACGTTGACAAGACCGGAGGCAGTCATTTAATGACTGCAGTCGCCAGTTACATTTTCGCATTTTATTTAGTTACTAGGGCGACAATTCCCAGTTTTAAAGCTATTATATTAGCTAGTTAGGCAAGTTATCCAAGATGTGATATTGCATGCATGAAAATTATTCCTTTTTCTATTATGTGACTTTACTTATCGTATGCAGGCGGGAGCCCTGGTGGTACCGATTACCTTGGCCAGGGCTCCTATCAGAGCAAGGCTACTCTTGCTCATATATACGTTAGTAAAGTAATTCCACTTGTTTAGCCTTAGCCTTATCGTTTCTTCTCGATTCGAATGAGATGTTACATTCTCTAGAATCTATAGACAAATTTCAATATTTATTCTCTCTCTCTGAGAGAAGAGGCTAAAACTTTCCTCCCTCCCCGAGTAGAACGATGTTCTTACTGCCCCCAGCTTTGATTCAGATAGTGACATCCTCAGGGTGCCCTTGTCTTGCCGACGACAATGTCGTCAGCACAGGAAGCCATGCTTTCCCAGTTCATTGTTTGAGGAAGGCGGCATACCTGCCGCCACCTCTGATATCAATGAACTGTAAGACCCTCAACCCCTTCCCCCTCTGTCGTTTAGTGACGTCATGCAGTCACAAGATTCTTTCACCAGTATTCTGACAATCATCCCAGCTTGCTAGGATGACTGCATTACCGGCTGGTACCCTGCCGGCGGCAGTTAGTTTAGCTGTCTCTGCCACCTTCCCCCTAAACTCCATTCCTTCACAGGAAGTTAATAAAATTGGGGGAAGATTGAGATGGCTTCCAGTGGAAAACCTAACATACTTTGGAAAGTACTCAGCTCTCTCTTGAGCTGCCAACCACATTCATTGCCGGCGACAGACCTTTTGTGGATGGGTGGGAGCCAGAATCTGATTCTGGTAAGGAGACAGTAGGCAGTCTTATAGTCTTCCTACACTTCCAGCTGTTATGTTCATTCATAACAGTAAGAAATTCTCCTTCCTTAATCTTTCTCTCTCTCACTCAGTTAGCACCGTCAGGTACTAACCCAACACCGGCAGTGTCTGCCGGAAAACTACTGTATACAACTATACAGTAGTACAGATGTTTTCCAACATACTCTGTGTTTCCTATCACAGATGATTGTTGAGATCATGATATTCTGTTGAGGCTGAGTACTCCCTCAACACCCAGATGGTTTTCCTTGATCATCAGGGACTTAAAATACCCGAACGGTATTAATATTATACTACAGGTGGATAATGTTAGTATAAGCTATTTACTAACTCTAACTCTAGTTCCTAGAGTTTCTTTACCTTGTATCCTCCCTATCAGGGAAACTGAATATTAATACAGACGGAGGTCTCAACAATGGCCTGGGAGAGGAGATACAGATATGTCTTGTCTATTTCCTTTCAAGCTTACTATCCTAAGCTACCATAAACAATAGTGATTACTATTGTTACCATAAACTTTATGCTTTTATATCACTGATATAAAAAACAAAAAATACTCATTTGGTATTTTCCTTTACAGGATAACCCTATGGAGAAGTACGAAGCGTTGTTCTGCAACCACAAGGGGAAAGACTTCTGTGGTCATACGTTGTGCAGGACTCATGCCCCCTGCTGCATCGTCACAGGAGTCCTAAGGTATTGGGACCCTAAGGGTTGCCCCACTTGCTCAACCCTGCTGGCCAACGGCTTCGGCGAAGCCCCCTAGTTACCCTAGAGACTAGGGATACAGCGAGGGACACCCTTTGCAAATGGGTAAGAGGGTTCCAAAACAACTCTCCTGGACCATACTTTCCCAATGACTCCCTGAGGTGCCTACTGTTCCCCAAGGCTCTGCCGAGTGCGGTGCCCCAGCAACAGCTCCGGTCCCCCTTCGTTCCACTGAAGACTGACTCGGACATCAATAAGGCCCTAGAAGGCATGGACATCCACCTAACAGGACCTACTACAAGGTGGCCCTGAAGAGCATGCGGACCCTCCCTGAGTGGAGGAAGAAGGATCGTTGCCAACGGCAATAGACGACCCTCAGTTTGCCGTGACGGCATACCAACCTCTGCCGTCAACGTCCTCGGCCCCAACTCCACAACCTGTTAAACGCAAGCGAAGAGATTCTGACATCTCTTCAACGAATGATAGAGTCGTTCCAACGGGAACAAGACGATGCGGGAATCGATTAAGCAGCACCAAAGGTTGTTGCAGGAGAAGATGGACTGCTTCGGAACCACCATGGGCACCTCTAAGAAGCCTCTTAGAGTGTCTGATCTCCCTCATTGGTCATAGACTAACCCCTGGAGGTATGAGGAGCATATGCCAATGATGAATGGGAAACTCTTCGTTTCCGAGAAGTTGTGAGCCAGGCAAATTGAAGACCTTGAGTTCTGGCCTAACTTTACGGCCTATCCAGAGTGCTATGTGAGACTGCGGGACGAGAATGCGACCCGAGAGGAAACGGTCCCCAAAGAGGTTATCGTGTTTGAACACGAGAAGGCCTTGAAGGGAGCCGGATATACCAACTTCAAGGTCTCAGCACTGAGCAAGAAGCACCCCACCTTTCTTGCTCATTCCTCCATCCCTTTCCCCTTTACGGAGAAAGCACTAGACTTTGCTGTCAAGGCAGCCGATGAGGGAAAACCATGCCCGACCCTAGAGGAATGCAAGCCATTCTCTCTAGCACTGCCTACCTGCGAGGAGAAGTGGAAGGATGTCCACCTAACCTTCTCCGTCTCTAAGTTAGACCCAGAGATAGCAGGACAACAGTTCAATGAGAACCTTCCGAAGTTACCAGACCATCTTCTGAGGAAGGAACAAGAGTTGAAGGAGAGACTTGCAACCTCCCTCTCTCATCAGAACTGTTTAGAAATGAGTGCAGGCCAACATAATGCCCCAGAAATGTTCCTCTTCCTGGCTAAATCTCACATGGGTACCCTTGTGAAAGATCTATACGCTTTCCTCAGAGCGAGCAGAGCTTGTAGAGAGTTCATCCTGGCTTCAGCAATCATCAGACACGAACCAAGGAAGCTGATTACCTCAAGTATCTGGGGTAAAGACCTATTCCCACAAGAACTGGATCAAGAGGTCATTGCGAGACCAGCCACAGAGAACAGGAACCTTCTCCAAAAGTGTGGCATGTCATCAAAAAGCATATCTTCTTCAGAAGGAGGTCCCCAGTCCAAGAACAAAAGGGCGAAGATACCACGAAGACCTGCACAACTCCCCGCCATGACTATGACCACGATGCCTCAGACCACCTTCCAGATGGTCCCTCAACAACTGGTAGCCCTGTTACCAGTGTTTAACTCTACCTTTGAGAGGCAGTCGACTTCCTTTCTCCCCAGTCACAAAGGAAAAAGTCCTAAGAGAAGTCCTCCAGGAGGTAACTTTTCTCGGGGCCAAGGAGGACGTGGTCGCGGAAATAAATCCACGAGACCCCCCAAGCAATTAGGGGTTCCAGGTAGGGGGCAGACTACATCACTTTCGGGATCGCTGGACCTTCGATCCCTGGGCCCACAGCCTAATCATGAATGGACTCGGGTGGAAATGGAGGAGAACTCCACCCCGTTTTCCAGAATTCTTCCAACACTCCACCCCCTTGTTGGAAGAATATACCTCAGAACTCTTGAACAAGAAGGTGATAAAGAAAGCGAAGTCCATCAAGTTCCAGGGAAGGCTGTTTTGTGTTCCCAAGAAAGACTCAGACAAACTCAGAGTCATTCTAGACTTGTCTCCACTCAAGAAGTTCATCGAGAACAACAAGTTCCGGATGCTTACCTTGCAACACATAAGGACCCTTCTGCAAAAAGGGGCGTACACGGTCTTAATAGACCTAGCAGATGCTTACTGGCATCTCCCGATGAGTCCCCTTTTCTCCTCCTACCTAGGATTCAAACTACAGAAGTAGTTTGTCTTCAGAGCAATGCCCTTTGGATTGAACACAGCCCCAAGGATATTCACGAAGCTAGCAGACACAATCGTCCACCAGCTACACACCGAAGGTGTTCAAGTGGTAGCATATCTAGACGACTGGTTGGTATGGGCAGCATCCAAGACTACTTGTCTGCGACCAGCCCATAGAGTGATCCAGTTTTTAGAACACCTGGGCTTCAAGATCAACTGCAAGAAGTCTCATCTCACTCAGGCTCAAGAGTTCCAGTGGCTAGGAATCCAATAGAACTTAAAGTCACACCACCTCTCCATTCCATCCTAGAGGAGGAGAGAAATACCGGGATCTGTAAGGAGACTAATAAGGCACAAGAGGATTTCAAGACGCCAACAGGAAAGAGTATTGGGCTCTCTCCAGTTTGCAGCAGTGACAGACCCTGTGCTAAAGGCACGTTTGAAAGATGCGTCAGGAGTCTGGAGGAAATACGCATCAAACGCTAGAAGAGATCAACTAAGGTTGACCTCGGCCTTGTTGGGCACGCAACTAAACCCGTGGTCAACAGCCAAGAGCCTAGCACGGACAATTCCTCTGCAACCACCAGTGGTGATACACACGGATGCCTCCTTGGAAGGATGGGGAGGTCATTCTCACAAGACTGCAAGGGAATTGGTTGCACCAGTTCAAAACATTTCATATCAACATTTTGGAAGCTATGGCAGTATCCCTGACATTGAAGAGACTAATCCCTCGCATATCAATCCACATCAGATTGGTCCTGGACAACGAGGCGATAGTAAAGCGTCTAAATCGACAAGGCCCGAGATCACCCCACATCAACCATGTGATGTTAGCCATCTTCTACCTGGCAAGGAGGAAGGGATGGCACCTATCAGCAGTTCACTTACAAGGGTTCGGCAATTTGATGGCGGACGCTCTATCCAGGCGAAAGCCCATAGAGACAGAATGGTCCCTAGACGCAGACTCATTCTCTTTCATCTCGGAAAAAGTCCCAGAACTGCAGATCGACCTCTTCGCAACCAGCGACAAGAAACTATCTCGTTACATAGCGCCTTACATGGACCCTCAAGCAGAAGCGATGGATGCCATACCCCTCGACCGGATGAGGTGGAATCGCATTTACCTGTTTCCACCAACCAATCTCCTGCTAAGAGTCCTCGACAAGCTAAGATCCTTCAGATGGACAGCAGCAGTAGTAGCCCCCAAGTGGCCCAAAGGCAATTGGTTCCCTCTAGTCCTAGAGTTGAAACTGAAGCTGTTTCCTCTGCCGGATCCAGTGCTATCTCAACTGATCCAGAAGTCGACTGTCTACGCTTCATCCTCGAGAAACAGCAACCTAAATCTCATGATTTTCTCGCCTTGGCAGCAAATGAAAAGTTTGGAATCTCGAAGGATAGAGTTGACTTCATCGAGGAGTACAAGTCAAGTTCGACTAGGAGGCAATACGAATCGTCATGGAAGAAATGGGTGTCCTTTGTGAAAGCAAGGAAACTGACAGAAATATCGACAGATTTCTGTCTCTCATTCTTCATACACCTCCACGAACAAGGCCTGGCATCTACTACAATTACTTCTTGTAAATCAGCCCTGGCTTGACCACTTCTGTATGCTTTTGAGGTGGATTTCTCAGGTGAAATCTTTAATAAGATCCCAAAAACATACATAACACTCACGCCTGCAACCCCACCAAAGCCCATCAAGTGGTCTTTGGACAAAGTCTTACACTATGCTTCGAACCTAGACAATGAGGACTGTACTCTAAAGGATTTAACACAGAAAGTAATTTTTCTGTTTGCTATAGCCTCAAGGGCTAGAATTAGTGAAATAGTAGTCTTATCCAGAAACGAAGGCCATATTCAGTTCTTAGACTCAAGAGAACTGAACCTTTTTCCTGATCCTGCCTTTCTTGCCAAGAATGAGCTACCCAACAAGAGGTGGGGTCCTTGGAGAATCTTTCCATTGAAGGAAGATGCCTCTCTGTGCCCAGTAGTGTCTTAAGGTCTTTCTTCAAAGAACTTTAAAACTTCAAGGGAGGACAGCTCTTCAGAAGCAAAACTTCAGGATCAAACTTATCTTTAAGACGACTGAGAGCGAAGCTCACCTATTTTATTCGCAGAGCGGATCCTGACAGTACACCCGCAGGTCACGATCCAAGGAAAGTTGCTTCTTCGTTGAACTTCTTTCAACATATGGACTTTGAGAGACTCCGCTCATACACTGGGTGGAGATCATACAGGGTGTTCTACAGACATTACGCGAAGCAAGTACATGAAATAAAACACTTTGTGGTGGCGGCGGGTAGTGTCATTAAACCTGTCGTCTAGCGCTGCGATGAACAGTGGACTGTTTTGGGACTTTACAGTGCATCGGTGCATGGGTATACCTACCCACTAGTGCAGATCACAGCTATGGTTGACATACTGTTCTGTGTAGGTGCATAGGCTATCTGATCAATACACTAGTGCCGAGTGAACATTTGCATTACGGTGTTTATGCATTTCCGAACATTTGGCCATGTCAGATAGATTTGATTTCACATCTCCATTGAGTGGCGTTATTCCGATAATGTATTTATATATTTTTCCTACACAATAAATTATGTGTTTTGATGTGTTGTAATGCTGGATCAGATTCATACTTTGTTGTAACTTCATTTGATAAATTAGTTGCATAATAAAATACTTAAACCGTATTTGCTTCTTATTACTGATCCCTCAGTTATAAGCAAATACAGTACACAAGAGTTTTACTAAACCCCTGTATGGGGCTTATATCCTTGAAATCACAACAATGATTTCCAGAGGAATAAAACTTACATTCTTAAGATAAGTAAAAAAGGTAGGCTTCAATGTTTTCCTTTTTGTTCCAAATGAAATACAAACCTTGAATTGAATCCTTATTGTCGATATCAACATTTTTCCTGCTGGGGGCAGGAGACACTAAACCAGCTCCAGGTTTTGTGGAAGTGACAGATCTCTGGAATTTCACATATAGGTCTAGTAGATCAAATAAGGAAATCTACTCAATGTGGAAGGCACATACACAAACCCACAGCTAATAGTAATTTCAAGACAATTTTCTAGTATACCTCCATTAGGACGACATGGCCTGGGCCCAAAAAACGGATTTTGATCAGTGTGAAAAATCTATTTTTGGGTGTGAGGGCCATGTCATCCTGATGGACCCACCCTCATGCTGACCCCTCCCAAAATTACTTTATCTGTGGCCATTTCCGCTTAACGGCAATAATAGGAATGGCGTCACGGTAGTAGTAGGGAATGTTCACCGAGTACCTAGAATGGCACCCCTTTTATTTTGCCACTCATCCCCCTTACATCAAAGCGTTAAATCTATTCGGGGTGAAGATTGCCATGTGTCGTATCTAGAATACATCCCCTGATACCATGTGATATCCTTTATTGGATACTCGCACCAGGAGTTAGAATCATGGAAACCTTTGGTTTAATTCTCTGGGAGTATCACTGTAGTAAATATCCCTTAGAAGGCTACCTATAGGAGCCCTTCCATCAGGACGACATGGCCCTCTCACCCAAAAATAGATTTTTCCCTTTGATCAAAATCGGTTTTATATTGGATTCCTTTAATGACGTACGATGGTAAGTTATTTGTTTTGGTAATCAGCTGATGACTTGCCAACCCCCATCTACAAGCAAACGTGAAAACTAGTGGTTACCTAGCAGACGACGCAGAGACATACTAATTGTTTATGCACTATTTATCTATTTTCATATTTTTTTTTTATTTTGTAACAAAGCAATATTTTGATTATACTTTGTTGCCTGAGTTCTCAAAGAATACAAATAGACAGTTGCTGAATACGACCTTGGAAAAAAAAAAGTCTCGCTGTTAGTAAAGTGAAATGTTACCAAGTTAGCAGAAAAGTAACTAGACCTAGATTCCCACATACAGTAACATAAGTATTCCATCTAGAGGAACTTCTAGACTTCTTTGATCAATAATTAATTTTGTGTAAAAATGTATAGGCTATATGAGGAATTTGGGAAACATTACTGGAATTTTGCCTCTTTAACAAAATTTGCTCAAGAACATTTGATAAAACTGCTTTCACGTAATCAACACTTGAAATACCAAAGACTAAACGTATAGTTGTGGTGGCAACTACTACTGGATTAGTGGTTTCTTATATATGTAATAATACTGGGAAATCCGGCGTGCAGCCAATTGCTATCAACTTGAACATTTCATAATACACCCAAAATATGAAAATTTACTGTGCAGAGACAAAAAACACAATAGAGTACAGTGAGCCCTCGCTACTTCGCGGTTCGACTATCGCAGATTTTTTCTATAACGCATGTATATACATATATCGCGGATTTTCCGTAAATTTCGAAAATAGCCGCGATATATGAAGACCACAAATATTTCGTTAATTCCATTAATAATTAGTAATATCTGCTCTTACAGATGGTTCATTGCATTACATACGACATATAATTCAGTACAGAAAGAAATAAAACACGAAAAGAGAATGTGATCATGCGATAATTCAGTAAACGTAGTAAAATTAAATCGAACATGAAACGCAAATCAGATGCAGTCTGACTTCGTCATATTTGAATGGTGTAAGGCTGCTGATGGCTACTACTACAAATGTAACGGATGTGCATCTTTTCCATGAATCTTTTGTATGTATACGTACGTAGTACTGCATCCAATAATATTCTTTGTTGCAAAAATCACATCTCGAATAAGCGTACATATCCTACAACAAAACAAGCGTAAAATAGCGTACGTAAAGCATACTGTATATAGTACAGTGATACCTCTGGATACGAAAGTTTCTGCTTACGAAAAATTCAGGATACGAAAAGCGATACAAAGATTTTTATGCCCCAGTATACGAAAAAATTTTCAGGATACGAAAAGCTTACGAGATCCTAACTCGTCGCCGAGAGTACAGTACCTTTTTTTTCAGGGTATCAACCCTTAATTTAGGTGTACAGGTAACAATACACCTTCACTGATCCAAATGCTTTACATGCAGTACCGTAACTTTTATACAGTAGTAAAGAAAATGGACCGTTTTCTTAGGGCTTGGAGGGGATAACTAGGCTATAATTACATTATTGAATAATCTCATGGTGGTTTCTGGAATGGATTAGGCTGTTTTTAAACGGTTGGGTTAATTATTAAATGATAGAAATGGCTGCATTGCATGTTTATTACTACAGTTTAGCGTGTTTATGAAAGAAAAGGTGACTTTTTGTAAGGCTTGGAACGGATTAGGCTATTTACATGTAAAACGTGACTCAGGATACGAAACCGTATCCTGAACGGATTACTTTCGTATCCTGAGGCATCACTGTACCTTGTATTTGAATTTGTAACTACTACGTAGCATGTAAGACGGACTGTGATTGATTCCAGTGCTGATATATGACGAATCAGCTCCCAAGTTTTGTAATCTAGCCTGTGATTGGTGTTTTGACCGCTTCTCCGATCCACAGCATCTTCTCGCGGCCACTTTGTTTGCCACTCTCTCGCTGGGTAGATGCTGCTACATTACTGTGTAACTTTAATCTGTGCTGTGCGTGACTGTTTGAAGTTGAACTTTTTGTTGAACTTTCTGTTTAACCCCTACAATGGCTCCCAAGCGTTCTGCTTCTACTAAGGCTGGTATTGAGCCTAAACGCCACCGAAAAATGATGACGATTGCTGAGGTTTTGTTTATTATCATTCGGTCATTAGCGGCAGTTTGTTATTGTTGATTAAACGCAAAAGAAAAAAAAGAAAAAAAGAAAAAAAAAATTGTTTTCCTGCTTTGCTACGTATGTAGGATTTTATATAGATACGGTAAATAATATTTGTAATAACATATTTACTAAAAGCTTTTAATATCATTATTTATCACTTTCATCATGCACGTTTAATGCCTTTGTTTGTTTATTACGATCGAAGATGGAGCGTACAGTAAACGAATGGAAGGTTTCCGTTTCAGGCGGCGTCATAAAGAAAAACATTATATAAATGGCATTCATTTCCTATATTTGGAAGTCCTAAGAAAAATTAAGTAAAACATTAGTAATAACAAAATCAACATATAATCAATATAATCGATGCAAAAACTAACCTATGCATAGATGTGTAAATGCATTTGTTTCTTCATTATGATCAGAGATAAACGTAAACAAAGCATTGGTTGTCATTTTTTATCGTGCTTTTTGGCGTGTTTAGGAAACGCATGATATAAAATCGCCTTTAATATTTGTGCCTGTTATAGTTTAGAGTACTGTAGTACATGCATTAAGTGTTCTGTACATTAAAGGGTAGTTTGTTAACAGTACTACGTAAAGGGACGGTTTTAAAAATCTGAATATACATGTTAAATAAATACGTAAATATGGTGTCCCTACTTTGCGGATTTTCAGCTATCGCGGTCGGGTTTGGAACCTATCTACAGCAATAAACGAGGGTTCACTGTATCTGAATAGGAATTGCTGTTAAGATAGCTTGTAAAATCCTCATTTTCTTTATTTTAAAAAACTTTGCTAATTTAAGGGTGCATCATAACACGTAGTTTCTCATGACATGGGAAATACAGTACTTAAATTATTATTTATTGTGAAGTATCAAATTCTATGTGCATTTAACACTATTCCCGTGATATCATGACTTTAATACTTGTAGCGGACAGATGGAAAGTCAAATAAAATTACTGAAAACTTGATTGTACAATACTGTATTACTGTATTTTTGACAACCGACATAAATTCAAAACCAACTTAACTCGAAAAGCCGTAAACCGAGATGTGTGTTTCTAACGGAGGTTGTAGCTTGGCTAGTAAAAATAATAATAATATACTGTAATCCGACTTATGACGCACCGTAAGACAGATCTTGTTCATAACTAGAGGACCTCCTGTAGTTTATATTAGTTAAAACTCTTCTGCGTGAGAGCATTGTATTAGCAACCGAGTTTGGAAAACCTCTTGCTCTAATGAGACAAGAAAGATAAATCTCCAGGCAGTTTAAAGCTAGCATGGAGAGGTTCTGGTGAAACCTTAGTATATGTGGTTTCTTTATAAAAGTCTTTTCTCCTGGCCAGTGTGCTTGGTTGATTCATATGAAGATTTAGGAGACCTGGAAATCAATAGGGTAGTATCTGAATCTTTTTGTCCATTCATGGCTTGTAAAATGTTTGTTCAACACTAGCTGTATTCTGGAAAATGGTGGGAAACTATGTTCTAGAATCTAGATGGTTCCACTCTTGAAGCATTGTGTGTACAACTGCCCAAGCCTGAGGGTCCAGCATTAGGGAGCAGTGGTTTGGAAGCTTGTTTCTCTTTATGGCAAATAAGTCCCACATGAGGGGTTCCCTAAATATTCAAAAGTTCCTTGCATACTTCTGGATGCAATGATAACTCCACAGATGACACTTGGCACTGTCGACTCAAATTCAATTGCTAAATAATTAGTCTTTCCCAGGATGAATCCTGAACTTAAAAACTATCTATTCTGATGTGAATTTTATCAGTATAAATCCCACAATTTTAAATCTTGTTTTTTTACTTTTGTTTATGATGTTCAGAAGTATTTATAACACTAATAAATAGAGATGGGTATAAAATGAGCTTATACTGTATTGAACAAGGTTCTAGGAAGAGGAAGTTGTACTAGAAGAATTATCATCATCATATTTGTTCTTAAAATACAATGATCAAAATTAAACAAAATTCTCTTTATACCTGACACTCTTTACACTAGATACAATGTTACTGCTTTTAGCAGTCAATTGCAGCTAAAGAAGTAATATGATGTTCTCCATTTAGGAAAGATATGCTTGCCCTACATAGTTATTAATCAAGGTGAGATGAATACTTGAGCTACGGCATAAACTTTGAAACTTGACCGAGTCACCCAATGTATAATCATAAGCGGATACCTCAACGACCTAATAGCCGGATCCACGGTGTATAGTTTTATCCTTGGGAAAGTCCCAGAAGCTTTTGTCTCAAGAGATTAGCGCATAAGGTAGTACTCACTTGGTTTATGACACCAGTTGAGATGGTCTGCCATGGAATTGTGCTTGGAGTCAACAAGTGAGAATTATAAAGACAAGTGGGGAACTGAGGTGAACAGTGTACTTAGGAGCCCCTGCAAGGGTGTGAATGCCTTAACAAAAATGCTACATCTCCTGACACTCCCATGCAGTAACATCACTAGCTTAACCAGTCTACATGTAGTACTGTACGTCTGCTTTGGTAATGCCCACTTAACTGCTTGTCTTAGAACTTCATTTCAAATCAGGCCATCATTTTTAGTCGGCTATACATGCTCTATTTTAGTGGTAAATGTGGTTGTTATGTTATAATTACATTGGAAGATTCATAATAATTCGCCCATCTTAGCCACTGGAAAATCAAACAATGTAAAATGAAGTTTATATTTCTGAAACAACTAATTTTTTTATCGTCACTAATTCTATTCTTCAGAAACATCCTATAGCTTGTTATTTTGTCTTTGATTCAGCTATAGCAATAAATAAAAAACTCAAAAAGCCCACTACTTTGCATGCATGATAGGGATTACCTTGGAGGTGAGCGCCAACGAGGTGGGGGACCCCTTCGCTGCATCATTGGCATTGGAGAACGTCGCCTCATGGGTTGTTGACGAAGAATCAAAACTGGTGCAGCAGTAATCTCTTGTCCATCAATTTGGCCTCCATCCATATGTTTCATTGCATTTTCTGCATCTTCTGGTTTCTCGAAGTCTATATAACCATATCCACGTGACATCATTGAATTACCTCGGCTGAAAGTATCAAAAGGCATATACGCATTAAAACATATCAAGCACTAGTCAATAATAATTATCAGAGGCTATAAATCAGGTTGCTTGAATCCCAAGAAAAAAAATAAACATTGTATTGTTATTTGCTTGAAATATCTGCATTCCAATTATGGCAGGCAAATCCTATTGGATGAAGATACTAGAGCATATCTGATATGGTCTTTTCATATTTCTACAACATATTATACAAGGGATTAAATGTAGTGAATTTACTGGTATAAAGCACTATCTTCTTTCAGGTAAAAGCAAGTAAAATAAGAAAAAAATATTCATACTTTATGGTCAAGATGGGAGTGAATGTTAAGTAGTGTGTAGAATGAAAAGAGGAGTGTACCCTCAAGGTAGAAATAGTCATGGTTATTCAGTACATAATGTGCATGGCTAGATGGCTAGATGTAGAACCTTGGAGCGACAAACGCTATAGACTTCAGATTACTGTACTAAATTCATATTACTAGAGTAACATTCAGTTAACAAAGGTCACCATAGGAAGTATATAGTTCTGAGATATTTATGCTTATTCTATTTATATACATACATACATATACCATGGCACTTCCCCAATTTTGGGGGGTAGCCGACATCAACAAAGAAACAAAACAAAAAGGGGACTTCTACTCTCTACGTTCCTCCCAGCCTAACAAGGGACTCAACCGAGTTCAGCTGGTACTGCTAGGGTGTCACAGCCCACCCTCCCACATTATCCACCACAGATCAAGCTTCATAATGCTAAATCCCCTACTGCTGCTACCTCCGCGGTTATCTAAGGCATCGGAGGCAGCAGCAGGGACTAACGGAACTGCGTCACAATCGCTCGCCATTCATTCCTATTTCTAGCACGCTCTCTTGCCTCGCCCACATCTATCCTCCTATCACCCAGAGCTTCCTTCACTCCATCCATCCACCCAAACCTTGGCCTTCCTCTAGTACTTCTACCATCAACTCTTGCATTCATCACCTTCTTTAGCAGGCAGCCATTTTCCATTCTCTCAACATGGCCAAACCACCTCAACACATTCATATCCACTCTAGCTGCTAACTCATTTCTTACATCCGTTCTCACTCTCACCACTTCGTTCCTAAACCTATCTACTCGAGATACACCAGCCATACTCCTTAGACACTTCATCTCACACACATTCAATTTCTGTCTCTCCATCACTTTCATTCCCCACAACTCCGATCCATACATCACAGTTGGTACAATCACTTTCTCATATAGAACTCTCTTTACATTCATGCCCAACCCTCTATTTTTTACTACTCCCTTAACTGCCCCCAACACTTTGCAACCTTCATTCACTCTCTGATGTACATCTGCTTCCACTCCACCATTTGCTGCAACAACAGACCCCAAGTACTTAAACTGATCCACCTCCTCAAGTAACTCTCCATTCAACATGACATTCAACCTTGCACCACCTTCCCTTCTCGTACATCTCATAACCTTACTCTTACCCACATTAACTCTCAACTTCCTTCTCTCACACACTCTTCCAAATTCTGTCACTAATCGTCCAAGCTTCTCTTCTGTGTCTGCAACCAGTATAGTATCATCCGCAAACAACAACTGATTTACCTCCCATTCATGGTCATTCTCGTCTACCAGTTTTAATCCTCGTCCAAGCACTCGAGCATTCACCTCTCTCACCACTCCATCAACATACATGTTAAACAACCACGGCGACATCACACATCCCTGTCTCAGCCCCACTCTCACCGGAAACCAATCACTCACTTCATTTCCTCTCCTAACACATGCTTTACTACCTTTGTAGAAACTTTTCACTGCTTGCAACAACCTTCCACCAACTCCATATAACCTCATCACATTCCACATTGCTTCCCTATCAACTCTATCATACGCTTTCTCCAGATCCATAAACGCAACATACACCTCCTTACCTTTTGCTAAATATTTCTCGCATATCTGCCTAACTGTAAAAATCTGATTCATACAACCCCTACCTCTTCTAAAACCACCCTGTATTTCTAAGATTGCATTCTCTGTTCTATCCTTGATCCTATTAATCAATACTCTACCATACACTTTTCCAACTACCATTTACAAACTAATACCTCTTCAATTACAACACTCATGCACATCTTCCTTACCCTTATATAGTGGTACAATACATGCACAAACCCAATCTACTGGTACCATTGACAACACAAAATGGAGTTTTTATGATAAAACAAAGTTTTATGAATACTTACCTGGCAGTTATATATACATAGCTAATTATCTCTATTTCGGCAGAATTTTTCTAAAACTAGGCAACCGCCTTGTGGTGGTTGGGTGGTAACACCCGTTAAAGGGTGGTAGGAGGAATCATTCCCGTTTTCTGTTCTTCAGTTCATCTATGCCCGACCTGTCTCTTGAGGGGAGGTGGGTGGGCCTTCGAATGTATATATAACTGCCAGGTAAGTATTCATAAAACTTTGTTTTATCATAAAAACTCCATTTTTATGAATAGAACTTACCTGGCAGTTATATATACATAGCTGATTAACACACTTGGAGGAGGGTGATAGACAGTAACATCGTTGGGGAAACAACCAAAAAAGCTGTAGGATAAATAAACACCTTGATTCCTTACCTGCTAAGGTAGCTGACTTCAAAGGTTCCTGCCTCTTGAGTCGCTTTCCCTTAGGAGTGTCAGCCAGGATGTGACCTGCAGTGCTGAAAACACTCAATCGAGTCTGTCAGCGGGGTGAGACCAACAATCTGACTAGACTTCAGGACTACCTATTGCCCAAAATAAAAAACAGCAACTTTACCAAACCAACTACCTAACATTTGCAAAGTAGATAAAAATTATCTAACTAGACTGAGGTGACTGTACACAGTCGAAGTCCTCAGACAACCAATAAAAAAATACACCAACCTATGCACAAGTAAACAAAACTAAGGTTGAGGGGAGGTAGTAACTCCTTTGCCTAATACAGAAGCCGTAGCTACGTATGGTCCCAAGGTATAACATTTCTCATAATCCACCCTCACCTCTCTGAGGTAATGAGAGGCGAACACAGAGTTGCTCCTCCAGAATGTCGCATCCATAATTTGACGGAGCGACATGTTCTAGCGGTAAGCAAGCGAGGTCGCAATGGTCCTCACTTCGTGAGCTTGCACTTTTAAACGTCCGAAGTGTTCCTCCTCACACAAGAGATGCGCTTCTCTTATCACTTCCCTCAGGAAAAAGGACAAAGCGTTCTTGGAAAGGGGCTTTGAGGATCTTTCACAGAACACCACAGGGAGCTAGAAGAGACTCTCAAACTTTTCGTGCGAGACAAGTAGGTCTTGAGGGCTCGTACTGGACAGAGCAGCCTCTCTTGCTCTTGACCCACTAGGTTGGTCAAGTTAGGAACCTCAAAGGTCCTCGGCCAGGGCTTAGAAGGGTTCTCGTTCTTAGCGAGAAAGTCTAATCTCAAGGCACAAACTGCCCCATTCAGATTGAAGCCTACCTGTTTTTCAATTGCATGGACTTCACTAACTCTTTTAGCTGTTGCTAAGGCCAAAAGAAAGAGGGTCTTCTTGGTAACCTCCCTAAGGGGAGCCTGTGAGATGGGCTCAAATCTCTTGGTGCACAGAAATTTAAGAACCACATCAAGGTTCCAAGAAGGGGGCTTTAACTGGGTCTGCTTGGTCGTCTCAAAAGACTTCAAGAGGTCCTGTAAGTCCTTATCGCGAGACAAGTCCAAGCCTCTATGCCGACAGACGGAAGAGAGCATACTTTTGTACCCTTTGATAGTGGACACAGCTAGCTTAGCGTCCTGTCTGAGGTACAACAAGAAATCCGCAATCTGGCTCACAGAGGTAGTGGATGAGGAAATCTTGTGCTTCCTACACCAAGCCCTAAAAGTCTCCCACTTGGACTGGTAGACCCTCTGCGAAGAGACCCTCCTCGCTCTGGCGATAGCTTTCGCAGCTTGCGCTGAAAAGCCTCTCGATCTGACGAGCTTCTCGATAGTCTGAAGGCAGTCAGATTGAGAGCGAGGGGGTTTTGATGATATCTCTCGAAGTGGGGTTGTCTGAGCAGATTTGGACTTGCAGGGAGGCTTCTTGTTAAGTCCATCAACAAGTCCACCACCTCCGTGAACCATTCCCTCATCGGCCAGAACGGAGCTATCAGGATCATCCGTCCCGAATCGAGGAGGGCGAATTTCCTGACTACCAGATTGATGATCTTGAACGGGGGAAAAGCATAAGTGTCCATCCCCGTCCAATCCATCAAAAAGGCGTCTACTGCTATTGCCTCTCTGTCCGGAACTAGGGAGCAATAGATGGGGATCCTCTTGGATAACTTGGAGGCGAAAAGATCGATGAGGGGTCTCCCTCACAGCCTCCAGAGACTCTGACAGACCTGTTGGTTGAGGGTCCATTCTGTGGGAAGGACCTGCCCTTTCCTGCTGAGCATGTCCGCCCTCACATTCTTCTGTCCCTGAACAAACCTCGTCAGCAGGTTTATCCTGTTCTCCTTCGCCCAAAGAAGGAGCTCTCTTGCTGTCTCGAACAGAGACAGAGAGTGAGTCCCTCCTTGCTTCCTGATATAAGCAAGAGCTGTGGTGTTGTCTGAGTTGACCTCCACAATCTTCCCAGACACCAAGTCCTTGAAGGCCTTTAGCCCCAGAAAAATGGCCATCAGCTCCTTGTTGTTGATGTGCCATCCCAGCTGAATTCCTTCCCAATAGCCTGAGACCTCCTTGCTTCCTAGTGTTGCCCCCCAGCTTGACTCTGATGCGTCTGAAAACAACACTAGGTCTGGGTTCTTCTTGTGTAAGGAGATCCCTTCCCCTAACAAGGTTGGGTCCAGCCACCACTTCAGAAGAGTCTTGACTTCTATTGGAATGGGGAAGGAAAAGGAGTCTTCCTGTATCCTTCTGTTCCACGTCTTCGAAAGAAAGTGCTGAAAAGGCCTTAGGTGGAGTCTCCCCAGAGAGACAAACTGTTCGAGGGAGGATAGAGTCCCCAGCAAACTCATCCACTCCTTTGCTGTGCATCTCTTCTTGTCCAGGAAAGTTCTGACTTTTACGAGACACTTGGTCTGTCTTTCCTGAGAGGGAGAAGCCCGAAAAAGAACTGAATTCAGAACTATCCCCAAATAGAGAATAGTCTGATTCGGTCTGATCTGAGACTTCTCCCTGTTGATGACCAGGCCTAGATCTTGAGCCATCATAAAAGTCTTCTGTAAATCCTCCAGACATTTCTCCCTCGATCGTGAACGAATCAGCCAATCGTCCAGATAGAAGGATATCCTTATCCCCTCCTGATGCAGCCAACCAGACACATTCGCCATTACCCTGGTGAAGACTTGAGGAGCCGTGCTGAGACCGAAGCAAAGAGCTCTGAATTGGAAGCACTTGCCCTGCATTACAAATCTCAGGTACTTCCTCGAAGTCGGATGGATGGGGACATGGAAATATGCGTCCTGCAAGTCGAGGGACACCATCCAGTCCCCTGGACGTACTGACGCCAGCACCGACTGAGTCGTCTCCATGGAGAACTTTGTCTTCTCCACAAATACGTTGAGAGCGCTGACATCCAGGACGGGTCTCCATCCGCCCGAGTTCTTGGGGACCAGAAACAGGCGATTGTAAAAGCCTGGGGAGGATAGATCCCGAACCGGTTCTATCGCCCCCTTGTCTAGCATTTGGTTGACAAGGTCTACTAGGGCCTTCTGTTTCCCCGGATCTGAGTACCGGGCTACTAAGGCCAGCGGAGCATCTGCGAGAGGAGGTTTTTTCAGAAAGGGGATCTTGTATCCTTCCTTGATGACTGAGAGGGACCAGGTGTCCGCCCCTCTCCTCTTCCAAGACTGCCAAAAACCTGACAGTCTTGCGCCTACTGTCTGGAGGAGACGAACTTCATTTTCTGGAGCGAGGTCTGAAAGAACCCCTGGTAGATCTTGGTCCTGATTCTTGCCTTCTCCCTCTAAAATCTGGTCTTGAAGTAGTCCTGCCCCGAAAGGGCTGCTGGAATCTCCTTTCCTCCCGTTTCAAAGAAGAAGGAGGGGCTGCCATGGGCTTACGAGCAGAACGAGATAAAAGGTCTTGGGTGGCTTTTTGGGCCAGAGAACGCGTAATGTCATTAACCAGGGACTCGGGAAAAAGATGTTGAGAGAGGGGGGCGTAAAGAAGCTCAGACTTTTGTGCATTGGTAACAGACCTAGAAGCAAAAGAGCAAAGCAGAGCTCTCTTCTTTAGGACCCCAGCTGAGAACAGAGCAGCCAACTCATTCGCCCCATCTCTGAGGGCCTTATCCATACAGGACATAATACTGGTAAGGTCCCTAGATCCTTCCATCTGTTCAGTTTTCCTTGCGAGAGTCCCAAGCGACCAGTCTAGGAAACTAAAAACCTCAAAGGCTCTAAAAATACCTTTGACGAGATGATCCAGCTCCGACATCGACCACATGACCTTGGCTGAGTTGAGAGCATGCCTTCTAGCAGAGTCCACTAAACCAGAGAAGTCACCCTTGGAGGAGGAAGGCACTCCCAGACCCAAAGGTTCTCCCGTTGCATACCACATACCCGCTCTTGAAGCAAGACGAGCTGGTGGAAACGAGAAGGAAGTCTTAACTGTTTGTCTCCGCTCCATCATCCAGTCATCAATCTTCGTGAGAGCCTTCTTTGTGGAGATAGACAGCTTCATCTTGATGAAGGCCGACTGTTTCTTGGCCTTCTTTCTGTTAAATTGGGACTGAGGAGATTGAGGGGCAGCAGGTTGGAATTCCTCTCCAAAAAGTTCAAGAAGGGAGCGAGAGAGAACTTTGTAATCTCCCACAGCGTCGGCAGGATTATCATCGTCCTCAGAAACATCCTCGAGGTCCTGATCCACATCTGCAATATCCTTCGAAAGAGAAGAAGGATCCTTAGAACCCGACAAAGGCAAATCAAAGGCATCATCCTGCAAAAGACGGGTTGCATCCTGAAGTCCCGCGCTAGAAGAATCCTTGGGACGAGAGGCAGTATAGTCCCGAAGAGGCAGGGTTTTATCGCCCTGGGACCGAGAACGAGAGGCAGAGTCGTTCTGACGTCGAGAGCGAGAGGCGGTATCGTCGTGGCGGCGAGAATAAGAGGCGGTATCGTCGTGGCGTCGTGAACGAGAGGCGGTATCGTCGTGGCGTCGAGAACTAGGGTCGGTATCGTCGTGGCGTCGTGAACGAGAGGAGGTATCGTCGTGGCGAAGCGAACGAGAGGAGGTATCGTCGTGGCGAAGCGAACGAGAGGAGGTATCGTGCTGGTAACGTGAACGGGAGGCGGTATCGTCTTGGCATCGAGAACGAGAAGCAGTATCGTTCGATAAGGTATCGTCCCGGTATCGAGAACGAGAAAACGTATCGCCCTGGTATCGCGAAGAAGTATCGCCTGGCGAAAGCACACATTCCTCATCCTGGCGTAGAGAGGGAGAAGTTTTCATTAAAGAAGAACTCCGTTCTCTCTTAGAAGCAGACTTCTTAATCGGCAACGAGTCGTCTTTACGTCTGTCAGACTGGGCGTGAGGGCGGCTAAAGGCTTGTACTAAAGTCAAAAGTTGTTCCTGCATGACAGACATAAAGGATTTAGCAACATCAGCTGGGTCTTGCGGCCCCGAAGGGGGGGGGGGGGGGGCTGACGAATAACACTCATAGAAGGGGGAGGATCTTCGGTAGCAGGCTTCGCCCTTTTCACAGGCACGGAGTCGAAATCATCCTCCGACGGACAAGGTTCATAACTGCTAGAACCGGGAGAGAAAGAACGAGACCGTTCGTCGCGGTTCCATCTCCTCTTAGTAGGTCTTGAAGCTTCAAACTTCCATTTACGTCTGGACGAATTCGGAGAAGAAAACAACACATCCGACACGTCTTTCCCGTGACGGTCAAGAGCAGCCTGGGAATCGACAACAGGACTGTCTGAGGCGACGGCTGACCGAGGATACGTACCTCTCACCCCCTTTCGGTCATCGACGTACCTTCTCCCTTGGTCCTGGGAGCTCGGTAGAGGTCTAGACCTAGGGGTATGACAGATTCGGTCAGTCGCCACCTCCACTGCACTAACACAAGCACTTTCACTTTCCTTACCTTTAAAGCCCTCCAGTTGTTCTTTAATGGCCTTCAACTCGGCCGCCAGGCTAGCGTACCAAGGGTCATCCGTAGATACGGAACCTGTAGGAGGTGCAGGAGTTACTATCTCAAGGGAAGGATCAACTTCCAAAGAGGAATCAATAATAGGATCAATAGATAAATCTACGCTAAGTTCGTCTTCCTTACCACTAACAGACTTAGACTTAGACCTAGAAGCTCTCCTAACTCTATCGAGCTCTAGCTTACGCACATAGCGCTTCATAATTAACCAATCTTTCTCATCCAAAACCTTACATTCCCCGCACCTATTATCAAGGGCACAAACAAAACCCCTACAATTAGAACAAACGGTGTGAGGGTCTACCGCCATTTTCGGTAGTCTCACCTTACATTCCTCATTCGCACAGATACGGTAATGACTCTTTTCACTCATAATGAAAAACAGCAAAAAAGCTAAGAGAAAACAAAATACAACGATCGCCAAAACCCCAAATCAGAGTACTTCACCAAAAAAGCAGACTGGTACACCGAGCAGGGAAAGCGAAGAAAAACTCTTAATGACGGACCAACGTGTTGTCGATCCGGCTGGCAGAGATGAACTGAAGAACAGAAAACGGGAATGATTCCTCCTACCACCCTTTAACGGGTGTTACCACCCAACCACCACAAGGCGGTTGCCTAGTTTTAGAAAAATTCTGCCGAAATAGAGATAATTAGCTATGTATATATAACTGCCAGGTAAGTTCTATTCATAAAAACACATATTAAACAATCTCACCAACCATTCAAGTACAGTCACCCCCCTCCTTCAACATCTCAGCTCTCACACCATCCATACCAGATGCTTTTCCTACTCTCGTTTCATCTAGTGCTCTCCTCACTTCATCTATTGTAATCTCTCTCTCATTCTCATCTCCCATCACTGGCACCTCAACACCTGCAACAGCAATTATATCTGCCTCCCTATTATCCTCAACATTTCCTTGCCTCCTCTCCTTTTAACAACCTTCCATTTCCATCTTTCACTGTCTCTTCCATTCTTGAGCCAGCCTTCTTTACTGTCTTCACTTCTTTCCAAAACTTCTTCTTATTCTCTTCATATGAATGACCTAATCCCTGACCCCACCTCAGGTCAGCTGCCCTCTTTGCCTCACGTACCTTGCGCTTTACTTCCACATTTTTCTCTTTATATTTTTCATACTTCTCTATACTATTACTCTGCAGCCATTCTTCAAAAGCCCTCTTTTTCTCTTCCACTTTTACCTTCACTCCTTCATTCCACCATTCACTGCCCTTCCTCATGCTGCCTTCAACAACCTTCTTTCCACACACATCACTTGCAATCCCAACAAAATTTTCTTTTACTAACTTCCACTCCTCCAGTAAATTGCCAGTTTCTCTTACTTTCACTTCGTCATATATCATTTTCAACCTTTCCTGATATTTACTTTTTACCCCGGTTTTATTAGCTCTTCAACCCTCATTACCTCCCTTTTACATCCACCTACTCTATTCCCCCATTCTTTTGCTACAACTAATTTTCCTTCCACCAAAAAATGATCAGACATACCGTTAGCCATACCCCTAAACACGTGCACATCTTTCAATCTTCCAAACATTCTTTTAGTTATCAACACATAATCCATTAATGCCCTTTCTACTACTCTTCCATTTGCCACTCTTACCCATGTATATTTATTTTTATCTTTCTTTTTGAAAAAGCTATTACTTATCACCATCTCTTGTTCAACACACATATCTACCAGTCTCTCACCACTCTCATTTTCACCTGGTACGCCATACTTCCCAATGACACCTTCTACCTCTCCAGCACCCACTCTAGCATTTAAGTCACCCATGACAACTACATAATTCCTTCTACCCAGTCCTTCTACACACCTAGTTAATTCATTCCAGAACTCATTCCGCTCTTCTTCACTTTTCTCACTACCTGGCCCATACGCACTGACAAACGCCCAACATTCCCTACCCAACCTAACCCTTACCCACATTAACCTAGATGATATCTCCTTCCATTCCACTACTTTACCTGTCATCCATTCACTCAGCAATAAGGCCACACCCTCTCTCGCTCTTCCCCCTTCAATCCCAGACACTCTACCAGACATTTCACCAAACATCACTTCACCCTTTCCTTTTATCTTCGTCTCACACAAGGCTAATACATCCATCCTTCTATTCCTAAACATACTTCCAATTTCACATCTTTTACTCTCTATCGTACTACATCCACGCACATTCAAACACCCCAAAACTAGAGTGCGGGGAGCAGTCACTCTCCCCCCAGCTCTGTTCATTATTGTTATATTTTCAATATAAATAGCCTATTGAAGAAATAATTCTATATAAATGGAATAACTTTTTTCTGTGCAAGCCTATCTCAGAACAGGTAAACACACTCCGCTGTTCTTGCCCTCAGCTGATTTCAAGAAACCACTCTCGAGGATATGCCAACATATAAATAACAGGTAATATTCTTAATAGTGTATATGTAAAACTGATGTTATTACAGATGTTGTTTTACTTAGTATTACTGTAGTCTTAGAAATTCATAATAAAACAAAATAAAGGTGTAATATGACACCAAAAATAAAAATACAACGAACGAACAAATGAATGCATTTACATATCCAACTGTAATTGATGACACTAATGGTTTTGATTAAACTATGGTAGTCAATAACATACAGCATTAAAATTTGTGCAATATATATTATAGGATGCTTTAAATAAGTTTGGAAACTACCTATTACAGTCCAGCTGAGAACTTTACAAACATTGTCAAGTAATTCAAGCTACTGCTATCAAGGATATGCACACACAAATAAAAATAATTCTAATACAATTTCCAAATTTATTCAAACGATCTTTTCAATTATTAACAAAAGGTTCATACAGTTTACTAAAAATTGAAAGAATTGTTTATTATCATTTGGATGTATAATTGCGTTCCTTTGTTCATTCACTGTGACTGGTAATGAAACGTAAACAAACAAAATGGTCTCCCTTTGGAGCATTTTAGGTAAGGAAAATATGATATAGAATTCACTTTGTTTCATCTATTTGGAATTTCTATGCATATATTAAAATGAAATTGTAATAACATCTTTGAATAAAAAAAACAATACACACCCTTCGCTCTTTACAGGAGATTCACCAAAGGTGGGTGGAAGTCCATTAACTGACTAATCACTTACCAAGGATTATCATATCCGAGCAGAGAAGCATAGGACGCAACTCTTGCCACCTCGTGAACCTGTAGGTATGAGCACCTCAGATGTCAACATCTTGGGCAGTAGTGGTCAGTGAGTGGGAATTGGCTCTATGAGTAGGGTTTGATATATAAGGTTTACTTAATCCCACTGAAACCCTTGTGCCTAAAATCCAACCTAGCTGGGAGAATGGAGACGTGACAGTTTACACGAGCTTAGGAGCAAATTATATAAACAGGCAACTTAGAAGAGATGGGGCCTATCTGCAATCGATGGAAGCTAGTAGCTTGCAGGGTTCTAGGCTGCTGTGCCCCAATGGGAGGAAAGATGAAAAATAAAAGGCCAGTCATTCCTTTACAATCACTCCAGACTGAGATCATAGCCTATGCCTTCGACCGACTACTAATTGTCCTGCAACTAAACCACTTGCTGAACGACCACGGGCCTATAGAAAGTGTTAAGGGAAGTGTGTGTGTCACGTCTAGCCAATAGTGAGCGGTGAAACTTGACTGTCGCTTCTATATGCCCACTTACAGTACGGGCAAGAGATGTTTCTCAATCACTAAGGACATGCTAATCACCCTAATATCATGCGATCTGGGTCGTCTACCTTGATGGTAAAGGGATGGATCAGGGAAACATTCAATAAATTGTCTGATCTAAGAGGAGATTGTGTTCTTCTTGTTATTCCTCTTGACCCTGCCTGTACTGACCAGAAGTGGCTTGATGTCCGGGCAAGCACCCTTGGTACGTTGAAGTAGCGCTTCAGCGCCCTCACAGGAAAAAGCAAAAGTTGATCCGTATCCTCAGTTACAGACCGTAGACTCTCAACCAGGAAGGCCCTGAACCTAGGGTCTGCTACAGACAGAATTCAAGCTTTTGTAATAAAATCTGGGATGAAACTGACAGTAACCTACCCCCATCCCCTTGAATGGGTGATGTCGTAAAAGAGGCCATGAAGATCGCTCACCCTCTTTGCGTGGTTTGAGTGTGTTCATTAGAGGAGGAAGTCTCAGGGGAGGAGTAGCAATGGGGAATTGTCTGCCTTGACACGGGAAAGCCTATAGGACTCTATGAAAGAGGTTTCCCAAGGAAATCTCAATCCCCTACTGCCATCGCTTATGCTGCCTTTGAGAAACTCTTGGAAGATGTAGGTCTAGTTACTTCCAAAATCTCTTGTATCTACGTATCTTAAAATGCAGACACACGTGAGAGATCGAAACTCGAGCCAGGAGTGGCGCCAGTGAGGCTGGTTGAGTCTGTCTCTTAGACCAAGGCACCGGCAGGAGCCTGGAAGGATATTGTGGGGCTTCGCCTTCTAAGAGTCAGATGGGGCATTAGGTTTCCCCGGAGACACAAAGTACAATGATAATGGAAATCGAGTTAGGTCCAACAGAAAGAACTAACAAAGAAGAAGCCTTGGTCTGGGCAGATTGGGTGGTCAGAGCAGCTTTGATTGTACAGGTATATTGTGTCCACTCTACATTGGATCCAAAGGTGTGGATGGACGGGAGCAGGGTGGATGGGGCAGAACTTGCCCTTGAGCATGGTATGTGCAAGACGCCAAGTCTTGCGTGTAAGAGGAATTCAAACTGGAAAGGAGAGCTATGACGTCGCAGTCATAGCAGCTCATTGTGAGTTGTGAGTGGGGAGGAGGAGGAAAAGATCCTGAGGGTCAAAGGCACATCCCTCTTGTCCGACATAACTTTGGAAGAAGCCGAACGGATAGAGGCAGATGAGGGGGTTCCTGCATAAGAATGTCTAGGTTTTTGGGCTTTGAAGTAGAGCTCTGGGACAAAGAATTCATCTTTAGACTCTTCCTCCTACAGCTGAACTGCTCCCACTGGGAGGATGGCCATTCTCAACACTAATTGCATGGAGACACCTACGTGCAAGAGTGTCCTCTACAAGAAGGGCAAAGCTGGTAAGGATCCGTGTTTCTTGATAGAAAATTTACTTTTAAGAAACACATTTGGTCTTTTTTCATTTGCACAAAAAAATTAGCTTATTGATGAAGTCTTTAAAAGAGTTTTGATGATCAATGTATTCTGAAGAGGTGCTTTAATTCTTTCATTCTACCTTATTTTAAGTATTGTTCTCTTGTCTGGTCTTCAGCTGCTGAATCTCATCTTAATATGTTGGACAGAAACTTACAGTCTATCAAATTACTTATTCCTGATCTAGATATTAATCTGGTACTGTTGTTCAAGTAGTTCATTATACTTGTTGCATAAGATTTTTCATAATTCTGTCTATCCTTTGCACTCCGATCTTCCTGGACAGTACCATCCTATTTGCAATCCTAGGTATGCAGTTATTTCTAATAGTCACGCCTTCTTCCTCATGAGGCCCAATTACTTCACAGTATTCTAGAAGTTTTATTCTATCTGTGACCATGTTGTGGAATGATCTTCCAAATCAGGTAGTTGAATCGGTGGAACTTCGAAAGTTCAAACTTGCAGCGAATGTTTTCATGTTGAACAGGCTGACATAGATAATTTTTTAGTTTATATAACACTATTAATTTACGTTATATCTATTTTAGCGTTTTTACTGTTCTCAAAATGTTATTTTACATGCTCATTACTTCTCTTGTAGTTTATTTATTTCCTCTTCTCATTTGGCTATGTTTTCCCTGTTGGAAGTCTTGGGCTTATAGCATCCTGCTTTCCCAACTCGGATTGTAACTCAGCTAGTTATAATAATAATAACAGCAGGGAATGGAAGGTGCAATAAGGGCGGTCATCCGTTCCAGGGCAAGTGCGCATGGTGTTTTCCTCTCAATTCAGTGCAGACAAAACTGCAAAGGAAAAGAATGGAAAGTTAGTTACGCCGATTAAAACCCAAAAGGAGCAACATACGTCTGCTGTCTTCAACAGCCGAGTCTAAACTAGTTGAAGTCGAGTGTGAGTTAGCGGGGTGAGCTGGAACATCCTCCACTACCCACCTGATAACCAGGGAAGATTGACTGCACCTAGTATAAGTTCTTTTATGGGTGTTATCACCCAGAAGAGTTATCTCCTGTAAAGAACAAATGGTTTGTATTTATGTTGGAACAATGATAAATTCATGTAACAATAATAGTTTGCTTCCCTTTAAATGAGAAATTCAGGCAGCAAAAATAGTTGGCTACCCTTTAAATGGGAAATTCAAGTAACAAAAATGGTTGGCTTCCCTTTAAAAGAAAAAGAAAATTTGCCAAGTTTTGCAGTGTACACAGGATATAATAATTTTCAATTCAATATGAAATAGAAAAATGGGAACTGCAATAAGAAGTTATGACTATACAGTATAATCTGAATCAATGTTACTTAAATACAATGGCAATACTTACGCATCCAGCATAGGCAGATCAACACTTTTCACTATGCCATAAACAGAGAAAATTTCAAGAAGATGCTCTCTATTTACGTTGCGTGTTAGGCGACCAACATGAATTCTAGTAGGCCGAGGTGTTGGTGTAGGTTTTCTTCGACCACGAGGAGACGGAGATCTGAAACAAATAATTTAATAAAAGCTTGAAAAAAATGGTTTTAATAACGAGCTAAAATTGGCATTCAACATGATTTTCTGAGGTAAAAATTTGACTGTCGTTTAAGTACAAGTGTATTCAGTATTAGCCAAGAATACTACACTTTTAAGCATGTGAACTGACACATACAAGTAATCACTGAATCAATTTCCAAGGTTTAGCAAGCAAGATAAATTAGAATGTGCATACATCAATCATAATAGTCCATATGTTGATCAAATTCTACATATAACTATCAGTTCCTCTACTATTGAAAAGTTTAGATACTTACTAACAACTACCTCACTCATCACAAAGTACAGTACATTAACCCTTTGAGATTTACTTGTCCTAATATTATCATAGAGATTTCAATTATATTCTATTTAGGGGTGAAATTCAACTTGAATGCATTATATATACATCTGACCTTTTCTCAAACTTAAAATTGTACCACAAGACCTTTTATCATGAAGAACAACTGAAGAAAAAAATTACTATGCCAATAAACAGTTAATCTATGATTAACCTTAAATGAGTTTAGGAGCCCCCCTATATCTCAAAGGGATAAGGAATAATTTTAAACCTTGAGATTACTAAACTTTTAGTTCTTATTTGGACGTTTTCCAGAACTACATTTCCAACTAATGTATCACAGCCCTCTCGAGATCTTCCAGATTTAGGAACTAATCACTGCAAGAACCTAACACTACTACAAAAATTAGTACATGGTGGAAATTATGAAGTATGATGTTGAAACCTAACAAAACTCAATGTATGATTGTAAGTAGGTCTAGGACTGTGGCTCCTCAACATCCAGATCTCAGCATTGATAATGTTTCTTTAACTTTGTATGTGTCCTTGAAAATTTTAGGTGTGATTCTCGACAGCAAATTTACTTTTGAGAAACATATTAGGTCTGTGTCTTCTTTAATGGCACAAAAAATTTGGCTTATTGCATCTATTAAGATTTTCGGTGATCAATCTATTCTGAAGAGTTTTAATTTTTTCATTTTACCTTGTTTCAAATATTGTTCTGTCTGGTCTTCAGCTGCTGATTTTCATCTTAATTTGTTTGACAGGAACTTACGGTCTATTAAATTTCTTATTCCTGAACTAGATATTAATCTCTGGCACCGTTGGTCAATTAGTTCATTATGCATGTTGCATAAGATTTTTTATAATTCTGACAATCCTTTACACTCACATCTTCCCAGGCAGTTCCATCCTGTGCGTAATACTAGGCATGCAGTTAATTCTAATAGTCAGGACCTCTTCATCATGAGGTTTAATAGTACTACATAGTACTATAGAAGTTTTATTCCCGCTGTGACCAAGTTGTGGAATGACCTTCCTAATTGGAAAATTGAATCAGTAGAACCTCAAAAGTTCAAACTTGCAGCAAATTTTTTTTTATGTTGAACAGGCTGACATGTCTTTTTACAGGTTATATATGGAATGTCTGTTTTAAAGTTAATGCTTTTAGAATATTTATTTTAATTGTTTATTACTTCTTATATTGTTTATTTCCATAATTTCCTTTCCTCACTAGGCTAATTTTTCCTGTTGGAGCCCTTGGGCTTATAGCATCTTGCTTTTCCTACTAAAGTTATAGCTTAGCTAGTAATAATAATAATAATAATAATAATAATAATAATAATACAGGTACCAAGAATACTTAAACATTTTACAAAAGGGTAATGAATGTTTGGATCTACAAATACACAAAAAAAAAAAACTAAAATCCATTCACCTTTCCCACAAGGAAATGTGAAAAGTATAGACATAATGATTCTAAAGTTTAATGGTTATGAAAGTGGTCAATACACAAAAAAAAAAAGAAAAAAAAAATTACAGCAAATTCCTCACATACTTATCTTCCAATTTTTTTCTTCACCATGAAAAGAGCTCAGATAAAACATATATGAACTTTAATTTAATTTCTTAACATAATTTTTGTCTTCAAAACTATTACAAGAAGACCAGTCGTCCAGCGAGTTTCAATAAGTTAGCTCTGAGATCTTTATAGAAATTGTAAGTACTAAACACTATGTGAATATAAACTTAACCCTTGTCCACACCACATCTTATCCAGTTTCAAACTTAACCCTTGTTCACATCTTTTCCAGTTTTGTAAACCAATACCTTTAATTTGTCTGTACAATTGATACACATCAGTGGATTTTGTTTTTTCCTGTCCCTGACTGGAATAGGCTAGCTTTCTTATTAAAGAATATTTATCTTTCTAATCCAATACCTAATCCACACACATGCAATTCTCTACTATACTTTTATTTCTATTTAAAGTGTAAATATTTACATTTACCTCATCTTTTTAGGTCTTGTCATCAATTACCATTCCTTAGTGCACTTCAGATTATCAGATTTTCCATACTTCCTTTACCCATATAACTATTTAAACTGTGTACTTTGTTTTTTATTTGACCATAATATTTCATATATTTCCTTTGTTTACACAACTAATTTTTGTGTATGAAAACTACAAAGTGGATCTACAATTCATGAGGGGGATATAAAGGTGTTTGTTGATGAAAATAAAATTTATTTTATGAACATCCACATGAAATACTGTGACTGCAGATTATGTATCAGAGAAGGGTGCTAGCCATATAATTACTAATGTACTTTTTCATATTTTCAATTAACTTTCAAAATATCTGAAAAGAATTAGCATAATAAAACAAGACAACTTTGCAGATAGTATTTCAATAATATAGCAACTTTTGCAAAGTTTTAATATAGTGTTTACTACAATCCATACTGTGCATTATGTTTTAAGTTGTACATTAGTGTAGACATCATAGAAGTAAGTTGATAGTCGATTTATTTCACCTTTTGCTGAGAAATGTTATTTTCATTAGTAAAATAAATTTTTGAATATACTTACCCGATGATCATATAGCTGTCAGCTCTGCTGCCCGACAGAAAAACCTACGGGCGGAATACGCCAGCGATCGCTATACAGGTGGGGAGTGTACATCAACAGCGCCATCTGTCAAGTAGGTACTCAAGTACTCGATGTCAACACAGAACCAATTTTCTCCTCGGTCCACTGAGTCTCTATTGGGGAGGACGGGTGGGTCCTTTAATTTATGATCATCGGGTAAGTATATTCAAAAATTTATTTTACTAATGAAAATAACATTTTTCAATATTAAACTTACCCGATGATCATATAGCTGATTCACACCCAGGGGGGTGGGTAGAGACCAGCATTACATGTTGACATTATTATGAGCTAAGTATTCCGTATTTCATTTTAGCAGTTATTCAAAATAACAAACATAAAATAAATAAGTACCTGGTAAGGAAGTCGACTTGAACAATTACTCTGCCTTTTTAAGTACGTCTTCCTTACTGAGCCTCGCGATCCTCATAGGATGCTGAGCGACTCCTAGGAGCTGAAGTATGAAGGGTTGCAACCCATACTAAAGGTCCTCATCAAAACCTCTAATCTAGGCGCTTCTCAAGAAATGACTTTGACCACCCGCCAAATCAAGTAGGATGCGAAAGGCTTCTTAGCCTTCCGGACAACCCAAAAACAATAATAAAACATTTCAAGAGAAAGATTAAAAAAAGGTTATGGAATTAGGGAATTGTAGTGGTCGAGCCCTCACCACTACTGCACTCGTTGCTACGAATGGTCCCAGAGTGTAGCAGTTCTCGTAAAGAGACTGGACATTCTTCAGATAAAAGACGCGAACACTGATTTGCTTTTCCAATAGGTTGCGTCGAATATACTTTGCAGAGATCTATTTTGTTTAAAGGCCACGGAAGTTGCGACAGCTCTAACTTCGTGTGTCCTTACCTTCAGCAAAGCTTGGTCTTCCTCATTCAGATGGGAATGAGCTTCTCGTATTAACAGTCTGATAAAATAGGATAAAGCATTCTCTGACATAGGCAAAGATGGATTCTTAACTGAACACCATAAAGCTTCAGACGGGCCTCGTAAAGGTTTTTAAATAGAACTTAAGAGCTCTTACAGGACATAATACTCTTTCTAGTTCATTTCCAACCATACGATAAGTTTGGAATATCGAACGATATTGGTCAAGGCCGAGAAGGCAGCTCGTGTTTGGCTAGAAAACCAAGTTGTAGAACATGTAGCCGTTTCGGATGAGAATCCGATGTTCTTGCTGAAGGCATGAATCTCACTGACTCTTTTAGCTGTGGTTAAGCATATCAGGAAAAGAGTCTTAAAGGTGAGATCTTTCAGGGAGGCTGATTGAAGCGGTTCGAACCTGTCTGACATAAGGAATCTTAGTACCACGTCTAAATTCCAACCAGGTGTAACCAAACGACGCTCCTTCGTGGTCTCAAAAGACTTAAGGAGGTCCTGTAGATCTTTATTGTTGGAAAGATCTAAGCCTCTGTGACGGAAGACTGATGCCAACATGCTTCTGTAACCCTTGATAGTGGGAGCTGAAAGAGATCGTTCTTTCCTCAGATATAAGAGAAAGTCAGCTATTTGAGTTAGAGGTACTGGTCGAGGATACGGATACTGACTTGCACCAGTTCGGAAGATTTCCCACTTCGATTGGTAGATTCTAAGAGTGGATGTTCTCCTTGCTCTAGCAAACGCTCTGGTTGCCTCCTTCGAAAAGCCTCTAGCTCTCGAGAGTCTTTCGATAGTCTGAAGGCAGTCAGACGAAGAGCGTGGAGGCCTTGGTGTACCTTCTTTACGCGTGGCTGACGTATAAGGTCCACCCTTAGGGGAAGTGTTCTGGGAATGTCTACTAGCCATCGAAGTACCTCGGTGCGTCATTCTCTCGCGGGCCAGAGGGAAGCAACTAGCGTCAACCTTGTCCCTTCGTGAGAGGCGAACTTCTGCAGTACCTTGTTGACAATCTTGAACGGAGGGAATGCATATAGATCTAGATGTGACCAATCTAGTAGAAAGGCATCTATATGAACTACTGCTGGGTCCGGGACAGGTGAGCAAACTATTGGGAGCCTCTTGGTCATCGAGGTTGCGAAGAGATCCATGGTTGGCTGGCCCCAGGTGGCCCAAAGTCTCTTGCATACATCCTTGTGGAGGGTCCATTCTGTTGGAATTATTTGTCCCTTCCGACTGAGACAATCTGCTATGACATTCAAGTAGCCTTGGATGAACCTCGTTACTAGTGAAAAGTCTAGACCTTTTGACCAGGTGAGGAGGTCCCTTGCGATCTCGTACCATGTCAGAGAGTAGGTCCCTCCTTGCTTGGAGATGTACGTCAAAGCCGTGTGTTGTCCGAGTTCACCTCCACCACTTAGCCTTGAAGGAGAGACCTGAAGCTTTTCCAGGTCAGACGTACTGCCAGTAGCTTCTTGCAGTTGAAATGCATTGTCCTTTGACTCGAGTTCCATAATCCCGAGCATTCCCTACCGTCTAATGTCGCACCCCAGCCTACGTCCGATGCGTCCGAGAAGAGAACGTGGTTGGGAGTCTGAACAGTCAGGGGAAGACCCTTTCTAAGGTTGATAAAGTCCTTTCACCAAGTCAGACCAGACTTTATCTTTCCGGAAACCGGGATCGAGACCGCTTCTAGCGTCTTGTCCTTTTTCCAGTGAAAAGCTAGATGGTATAGAAGAGGACGGAGGAGTAGTCTTCCTAGTGACACAAAATGAACCACGGATGACAGTGTCCTTACCAGACTCATCCACAGCCTGACAGGGCAGCGCTCCTTCTTCAGCATCTTCTGGATGGATAGCAGGGCTGGGGGTTGATCGTCTTGTTCAGCAACGTCCTCATCAGAGGGTTCCTCATCCGAAACTGATGAGGAAACGGCAACGGAGTGGGCAACGTCTGACTCGCTGAATCCGGTCGCACTGGTGGATGCGTGACGGAGCCGGACGCAATATCATGGTACTGCTGCACAGTCTGTGAACTGTCAACAACCATGGGGACGCGAGGAAGTACAGCGTCAACCCGAAACTGTCTAGACTGTCAGGGTTGTGCAGTCAACACCCTACCGGGTTGCTGAGGTTGACGCACTGCGTCACAACAAGTCACCTCTGCTGGTTGTTGAACGTCTTCCTAGTGACACACTGAACGTCAACAACCACCTCCGAGCGTCGCTTAACGTCAACGTGCGACTGGCAACCCACACTGGGTCGCATCGGTGGAGGAACCACCTCAACTGGCGGACGCGAGTAGGATACCTCAGCGTCAACAGGGCGCACAACCAACCGGTAGGAAGGTTGTTGGCCAGAAGGTTCTTCTCCGTATTAAATCCTCTATCAAGGACACAAGCTTGGACTGCATGTCTTGCAGCAAAGCCCATTAGGGTCTACGGGAGCAGGTGTGGCAACAGACGGGGTTAGCGACTGAAGCGGAACCATTTACCATCCCTGGAAGCCTTGTTATGTGTGACATAATAGTACAGCAAAACTTCAAAGGCTCGACAAAAGTTGAGAAGCTGAACTGTAAACAACTGGAGCGTCTCCTGGCTATGCGCCTGGCCGAGTCTACCAGAATTGAGAAGTCTACCTGGGCAGAGGCATGAACTCCCAAGCTGAGAACTTCTCTCGTGTCCTATCAGACTCTCGCTCTATAAGCCAGATAAAAAGAAGGGAAATCAAAAGGTTGTATCCCTAAAACTCCTCCTGGTGCAAAAACCAGTCGCTTAGCCGACGTAACGCTCTCTAGGAGAGCGAGAGAGCACTAGCTTAACAACAACGGCTTCAAAGTAGCTAGGCCTAGTGTAAGTTCTGACGTGAGGCGAACGAGGAGCAGCAGTTACAAGATCCGGACGAAGATCCTTAAAAAATCATCATGATTTAATTAAAGTCCAAAGGAGGCTAAGCAGCTTAAGGCTCCTCTCCAAATGACAGAGTCCTCAAAGGAATATCAGTAGGAGGGAGAACAGCACTTTCTCATCTACAGGAACCTTGTCCGAGAAAAGCTAGGTTATCTCAGTGAGGGTCTCACTGGTGCATTAGCAGCAGATCAGAAGGCAACGTTATGTAACTGCTTGACAGTCTGTGAACTGTCAAAAACTGAACTGTCAACCACAACAGGTGCGTGAGGACATACAGCACTGGTGCATTAGCAGCAGACCAGAAGGCAACGTTAAGCAACTGCTTGACAGTCTGTGAACTGTCAAAAAAACTGAACTGTCAACCACAACAGGTGCGTGAGGACAAACAGCACTGGTGCATTAGTAGCAAACCAGAAGGCAACGTCATGTAACTGCTTGACAGTCTGTGAGCTGGCAACAACCAAAGCTGTGTGGGGAAGCCTCAACTCCTGACTGACTAGTCTGCTGCGGGCGAGTGGCGGTAACCACAGTGGGTTGCGGAGGCTGACGCACCGTGTCAAAACACGGCAGCCTAACTCCACCCTCCTGTTGTTGTGGTAGCTCACGCACGGCAACGGAGTGCTCCGTGCGTCTGTGGGAGTCAGCATGCGTCTGGCAGGGTCGACTGCGCATGGGTGGAGGAGCTCTCACAGCCGGAGTGTGGGAGCAGGCAGCCTCAGCGTCTGCTGGGCGCACAACCGTGGCAGGTTGTAGGCTAACGGGAGGTTGTAGGCTAACGGGAGCAGTGTCAACCTTCTCCGCACGAAACTCCTGCATAACCGCAGCTAACCGAGTCTGCATAGACTGCAGTAAAGACCACTTAGGGTCTACAAAAGCGGCAACAGACGGAGCTACTGTCCGTTGTGACTGAGGGTCTAAAACAGCGGGTGTGGCAACAGACGGAGTTACTGCCTGTTGCGGTACCGCTTTACCTCTCTTAGGAGGTGTGCAGTCATCGGAAGACTGCAGCGAGTCCGAACTGACCCAGTGGCTACACCTGGGCCGTTGGACTTGCGCGGAAGGGACCGACTTGCACTTAATAAGCTGCGAGACCTTGGTCCAAGGTTTCTTACGAGAAACCTCTTCCGCAGACGAGAAGTAAATGGGCTCTCTCGTCTTTGTGTGGGTGGGGCGATCTTGGGTAGATACGCCCGAAACCACGGAGGGAAAACGTCTGTTCGTTGATCAAGGCCTGACGAACCCATAAGTCGTTCGACATTACTTCTCCCCTGGGCTTGGGAGCTTGCAAGAGGTCCCGGACTAGGTGAACGACAGGCACGAACAGACGAACCCTCGGACGCAACACTGTAACACTTTGCGCATATCACTTTATCACTTTGATTTTCTGTTTTGCACTTATTTCACTGAAATCGAAACTTTTACTGATTTCTACCTGAAACACGCAATCCTACCCTTCATTAAAAGGTAGTAATTGCGAAAACAGTCGTATAATGCAACAGAAAACATATATAAAGATAACGAATTCAGTGGCTGGGAAAGAGACTAAACACTAGTTCAAATAAACTACGTTTACAATCTCTCACCGCACATAGCCTGGGAACAAGAATAAAACCCTAGAAACGTTTTACCTTCTTCCCCTACAGCGACTAGGGAGGAGAGTAAAATGAGAACAACGTTACCCGCTTGAACGAAACGTTTTTTCTCCTCTCTCTCCCTCCGTCTCTATCTCTCTCTTTCTCTCTAGATTTCGCACCTGAGAGAAGAGCCCAATTATATATCGTCAAAACATGTTATTTGCTAAAGGAAAAAACTGAAAGGTTTTCCAAATAAAAAGTTCCTTGAATTTAGAATTTAAACCATTTAAGCTAAGAAAGAATGAACGAAACGCTAGAATCGGTTTACTCTTACTGCAAAGTGAAACCGTGATACACTCTCTCTCTATCGTAACGATAGAGCGTATGTTGAACGTCCTGAACGTCAACAACTGCGTAGACTAAAAAACTAAACGTTAGTTCATCTTTGAAAACAGTACGAGACTATCAAAGAAATTCTTTCATAAAACATTAAATTTAAAAAGTTTTAAATTCTTTAAAGGTTAAATACGATATAACGGGCTCAACGTTGATTAACTTCGGTTCCAAGTTAGGACCGCCTATATCAGGAAAGGTCGCATATAAACAAAACATAAAAATTTATTTTTATATGTTTATAATAAAAGGAAAGTTAATCGAAGAGGCCTAATAAAGGCGGAGAGATATAAAATATATAGATCTATAACGTGTTAAGCAAAATTACTAAAAACCTAAACACACTTCCGTCTAAGGGAAGGGTCGGCCATAAAAGTGAAAGAGAGTCCATACTCTCTTTGTCACCATAATTAAATCTATCCAAAACGAGTTCAAGTTTTGAAATGAAGATAAAACCCCTGCATAGCGAAAGCTCAAAACTGGAATAGTGTACTTCACCAAATAGTTGTGAAAACAAATCCAGTTAGTAACAGCGTATTTAGTAGGTCTTGCCAGTGGCACGACAGAGAGAAAATTGGTTCTGTGTTGACATCGAGTACTTGAGTACCTACTTGACAGATGGCGCTGTTGATGTACACCCCCACCTGTATAGCGATCGCTGGCGTATTCCGCCCGTAGGTTTTTCTGTCGGGCAGCAGAGCTGACAGCTATATGATCATCGGGTAAGTTTAATATTGAAAAAACTGTTTTGATTAAAGTTGATAGTCGATTTATTTCACCTTTTGCTGAGAAAACTGTTTTGATTTTTGCTGTTTCTCCAAAATGTTACCCTGTATTACACAATAGTGACACTAAACAGTATACTGTACTTATCTTTATTGAACAAGCAAATGAAAAAAAATTTCTTAATTTGCAAGCTGCCAGAGTACAAGCAAGAGGGGTATATATACAAACCCAGATGAGTACTTTTGTTTAAGTGTTCATTAACAGAAAATGTACCATTTATGGCTTAGCCTGGGCATGGGGTTTTTTGAGGCCAAAATCAATCTATCAACAGAGTGACACTAGGGTACCAGTTATACTACATTAAAATAAAATATTTTGTATATACATACATTACCCACAACTTCAAGAGTAAAAAATAATCATAAGGTGAATAACCCATGCCTAATAAATACAACACACATTACACATGACTTCGAGTAAAAAAAATTATAAGGTGAATAACCCATGCCTAATAAATCCAAAATAATACATGCATAGTCTTGATGGCAGAAGTAAAAATTAATTTTAATAATTAACATTTTCATTTCTATATTCACCTGATGTTCATATTCCTTCTACCTAAAGATCTGTTAGTGTCTAACCCAAAATAAAATTTCCTGTTCACTTTCCATGCAAAATTCTTCCCCCCTCCAGAAAGCAACACAGTATCTGACAACTGATGACCACTAACTAGTCAATAATGTGATATCTTAACCTCATACTCTTTAGTTCTCTAAGTCGAAACCTGATCTTGACATCAGTGATCAATGGGGAGGAGGGGGGGGGGACCTGTACAGGATAAAACATCAGGTGAGTATAAAAATTATATTATTAAAATTGTTTACATTTCGGAAACTCTCCTGATGTTCAAATTGCTGATTTACACACAATGATGGAGGTGGGATAGTAAAGGAAAGAGATGATAGGAAAGTATTGAATTCATCAACCACTCGAGACTAGTTTAAAAGCTAACCAATCCTAACTCAATAGTAAATTTGTTATCAATCCAGTTTCCCACTTGAATTCTAAACCTACCCATAATATCCATCTTTTAAAACTAGCCTTATACAGTAAGGTGCAATAAAGAAAACCTATAACTTTCTAAATGGGAAAAATAAAGGTATAACTTAACCCTGGAAAGGCATGATGGGTCGTACGCGACCCCTACAGTATTTTCAAAACCTGTTTTTTCCCCATAAATCATCAGCTGTCTCAAATATGGAAGTGATCGACCTGCAAGGGGTGACTAGTCTACATGACACTGTCTGCTTTAGGGCTGATTTTCATCTAACTTCCCTCCTTCCCCGTTTTTTTTACCCCACCAGGGGTCGACCTCGATCCTGAAATACCTTTATAGGGGTAAGTGATCAAACAGCAAAGTTATTACATAATTATAAATTGTCGAACAGTGTTGATACTTGTTTGGTTCTTTATAGTTGGAAAGTGTGGGTGGATGGTGTGTCTACCACTTGCATGACATTGGTTTTGGCTTAGATGCCATAGGCCTATATTGCCATGAGGTCCATTTTCCCTCAAATGCTAATTTCTGAATTTTTTCTATTTTTTGCAAATTTATCTTCAATAATGGCCAGCAGGCAGTATTCCCTCGGCATGGATGTCATCAACACACTTCTAATGGAGTTAAAAAGAGATGTTGATGATAATATGGAGCTTGCATACCCATTCTTCATTTCAAGTGGTAGATTGGGCTGTAAGAGTTGTTGCGGTCTGCGGCCATTTTGTTGACATACCCGAAAGGTAAGTTGGCATATCTCTATATATTCGTGATATTTTGGTATATTTTAATGCATAAATATCATATTTTATAGGAGATACAATGATTTTCATAAGAAATTTACATTGTGAAACTAGGCCGTCAAAAAATGACCTTTAGATTTCGGCCCTGATATAACAGTAAATTACATCTTAGTGCACATTTTATTATGTATTTCTGTTCTAGGATAATATGAGTTTATTCTATAAAAAAATTAGCCTCTTCCTATTTCATTTGTACCCAAAAAAATTCATGAAAATTGGACAAATTTTTTTGGCCAAAAAAAGTTACCCTTTTTTTCTCATTTCAGATCTTGACTTCTATGGGTCCAACTCATTTTCAGCAATTACACGCTGTTGCTTTGCCATCTAAGAAGGTGTCCTTAAAGGGATTTATGTGTATATGTATATTTCTATTTTTTGTGAATATTTACATCGTCTTTTTTTTGTATACTTAAATTTTTAATATATTTCCAATAAATAGTTATTTTGTAGATGGGTATCATTTATATTTTCAGTAGTTTTTAGCATTCTTTGAAGTATTTTTAGCAAGTCAAACAATACAGATTGATGCATAACTAAATTTTTCCTGAATTTTTTTTGGAGTCGGGGTCGCACGCGACCGAGTATACCCTTAAAGGGGTGTCCGAGTAGCGTACCGATCCTGGGTTAAACTAAGTTTACGTAAATAAACAGTAAATCTTTATTTCCACCATATCACTCACATTTACCACAGCACCTCTTGCCAAGTAAATTTCTAATAACAACAGTTTTTTTTAGATAAAGCCTTGCAAAAAGCAACCATGTAAATCATTAGTCAGTCAATACTCCTTTCCAAAATTTACACCCAATAGAAGTAGTTGAACTACCCGCTTGTGCATCTAAACCTTCAGGTCTTTCTGAATCTAACTCATTTTGTGACCTTGTCAATGAAGCCTTACAAGAGAATAAGAACATACATGCTGCAAACCTTTATTACGAATACCACATAGCATAGGAAAGAAATTGGAAAATCTATTCCTCAAAAAATCAGAGAAAATCGTGGAATTACATGGATTACTATAAATATATTTCCTAAAGCATTGGCCTTGCTTGTGTAAATATAAAAAAGGTATGTTTAGCAATTAACCCAATTGCTTTCTTTACAAGTACTTGAAACATGAAATATATTCTGCTAGCCAGAAATCCACTAATCTGAATTTCCAAAATTCCAAGCCAGTTACATCTAATGGCAGAAAAAAACATATAGGTAAAAATTCTAAATTGGTCCGGGTTTACTGTCAATCAAAATATGAACCTTTAACTTCATGAAATCCATTATAGAAATATCCTTTTGAATATTCTTCCATAGTAAATGTAAAAAGGTGGAGCTGATCACCTACTTTCCTGGAACTCAGTGGTCCAAAAAGTAGAAAGGGTGAAGAATTAGCAAAGATAACATAAGAGGAAAACCAAACCATTAGGAAAAAGTTAGCCAGTTAGTCTAGTATTTTTAGTTTTCTCTGGATTTACTATACCTGAATTAAAAGGAAACAATACAAATAGTAAAGGCATTACTAAACATTAACTACTGTACTCTATATCAGTAATCAATGCAGTCTACTCAGTACTTTAAAAGAAAAGGGAATGTGAGTAAACATTATTCCTCCTTAGACATAAACACAACACTGCGGCCGCTGTAAGATTAAGCTTACGTTAGCACAAAACCACAAAAAATTCTACTTGCATTGTTATTCATTAACTCAAACACATCCACTGAAATTCAATTTCAATCATGGGGCAAAGTTAAGACATTCTATATGGACACAAGGCAAGGGGACTGAAGAATTAGAGTTAATATAATGTATCATTGACTAGTTAGTGGCCATCAACTGCCAGATGGCATGGTGGTTCCCCGAATGGCAAAATTTAGTTTTGTGGTAGAAATAAACACAGCTTCGAGTAAAAAAACTACGAGTATCAGGGGAGTTTCATAAAAACAATGAGGTTTTTCTTTACTAAAGAGATAAGTAACAATTCATCGATTGTAATACAGTCACACAATTACAATAAATTCATAGGAGAAACATCTGATGATCATAGAATATACATCACACAATCATGTGTGTCTCATCACTTAGTGGCACTCTATAGTTTGCTTCATTCATTAATTTCTAAACATTTCCCATTCATGGTTTTATCACCTACCAATAAGCCTATCTTTCCAATTCCATGTATTCCCTAAAGCAGACACTTTTTGCCATCAAAAGATATCCAATATGATGATGTTTGATGCTATGAGGTATTCATGCACATAAATATTAAGAAAAATTAACTGGCTTCTTGTACAACAAAAATCAAGTGTTCTCGACAAACTGGAATGCCTTTGGTCCAGAAGCTTTAAAGATTTGTTTTAAAGCCGCTTTGAATGGCAAAGGCAAGGGACAGTAACATTCCCATATCAAGCAGGACAATGCCCTAGAGATTGACCAGATATACAAATGATCAGCGACCAAGCCCCTCTCCACCAAAGCTACGACCAAGGAGGCCAGGCAATGGCTGCTGATGATTCAGTAGATAAGACCTATAGGCTCCCCCAAACCCCCTTCCTTAGCTCAACAGGATGGTGAGGTTGCAGTGACCAAAGGAACTACAGAGTTTGAGCGGGACTTGTGCCCTAGTCTGACGATCACCGGGCAAGGATGTTACCAACAGGCCAACAGAACACATAAAAGATCAGGCTTTGCTAACACTAAATATAGCCATTATTATATCAAATAAGGTAGCAATGATTTACTGTTGAACACAAATAACAAGACCATTAACTTGTAACACTTTTAGAATGACGACCATACACAAAATAAAATTAAGTAAAGTCCACAAAAAATACTAAAGAATGTTGTATATTAGTGTACGAAAATTGCAACAGATAGACCTGGGAACTGAGGTGACCTAACTGACACATAAGATGGCACACATACTACAATATTTGTAGTGTAACAAGATACAATTGTAAATGAGGAAATACTGAGTAAATACTCGTTTATAAATAATTCTTTTACTAAAATCTATTGTTTCCATACCTCTAATTACAGAGACAAAACTGTCCAATTAATCCTTAAGTTTGTATATCAAATAAGTTCAAACATTCCATCATCTATCTATATCCAAATTGCCCTAGTGTTGGAACTAGTTTGGTGACCCTAGCTTGTACTGCTTCCAGTCTATCTACATACAGTACCTCTGAATACTTGAAACTCAGAACTGGACTCCGTATTCTAGATCGGGTTTTATTAGTGATGTGTACAGCCAAGGCCGTCTCGAAAGAAGGCCAGGTCAGTGGGGGGGGGGGGGGGGGGGGGGATTTGTTAAGAAAGGTTCCACGCGTCCCGAGTAGTGCCATCACACTGCTACTATAGGCTCTAAGTAAAGGGGTCGTGCTCTATTTCTTTACATTTTTCTGCTATTATTCCAGAAAATTTAACTGTTTTGGAATCCAGGCTAGAGCCTATTATGTGATCTGTACCAAACTGCAAACTTCAAATCTAGTGATATTGAATCTGACACATCCTTCTTCGATAAGACAATTGGGAAGAACCTCACAGCTAAGAGCATTGCAAAACATTAATAGTAAGAGTAAAAATAAATCCGTCAAATACTTCAAGTAAAGAAAATGTAGGCTACAGCAAGATCATGCGATTGTGGGTGATTGTGCAAAAGATATTAAATAATTTTAAATTGCTGGAAATGTTTATGTTAATGTTTTATTTTTTTTTAATTAAATTGTTAGAATCATTCGTTTTTTCGGTATACAAGCGTAGTTTTGGAATCAGTGGGTCGTGGAATAAGGCTACTGCCTTGGGAAAGTTTTATTTTAATTTTATTACTTTTTTCTGTCTAATTTTTCTTAGCTGAATTATTCAAAGTCATCTCCTTTTGGTGTGTACGATCTCTTAATTTTTTCTATGAGGATTATCAGATGTAAACTGTAGCGAGAAACAATTAGTATATATAGTGAGTGATGTGTAATAGAAAGAAGGGTTGAGGATGGCCAGGTGTCACGTCTCCATATCAATCGACCTACTCCTGCCAACCTCTTCCCCCACTGACCAGGCCTGTACTTGAGACGGCCTTGGTACAGCTGTAGTACAGTCTCTTTGATCTTGTATTTAAATTGTCTTTTTATGTAGCATATTACTTTCTGTACTTTCTATTGAGAGAGAGAGAGAGAGAGAGGAGAGAGAGAGAGAGAGAGAGAGAGAGAGAGAGAGAGAGAGAGTTAGTTAGTTTTGGATGTCTTAAAAGACTTTTTAGTCCATACACTTAGACTCCATTTGCTCTTTGGTAGAGGGATTGAGTTCAAGCATCCATAGAGTTCTTATGATCTTGTCCAACTTATTCTTGAACTCGTGTACCATGTTACTATTTACTACATCCACTGGAAGTCTATTCCAAGTATTTGCTATTCTGTATAAAGAAATTGCCACATTGAGTGGTGGTGTATCTTTTCAATTGCCTTAATGTTGGAACCAGTTTGTTGAACCTAACTTGTACTACTTCCAGTCTATCTATAATCTATATAGATATGAGAGAGAGAGAGAGAGAGAGAGAGAGAGAGAGAGAGAGAGTTACAAGGATTTTGGATGTCTCAAAGACTTTTTAGTCCATCCACAGAGACTACACTCTTTGGTACCGATTTAGTTTAAGCATTTAGAGTTCTTATGACCTTGCCTAACTTATTCTTGAAATCGTTCTGTGTTTCTGTTTACTACATCTGCTGAAAGTCTATTCCAAATATTTGCTATTTTGTATGTTAAGAAATTGTCACATTGAGTGGTGTTGAATTTTTTCAATTCCAGTTTTTATCCGTTACCTCTGGACTGATTCGTGCTAAGCATGGATAGATTTTTGTAATCTACATTTGTTATTCCTTTAAGAATTTTAAATGCCTCTATTAAATGTCCCCCTTAGTCGTTACGTTTGTAGATCAAATAATTTCAAACGTTCCATCCTCCGTCTATATCCAAATTGCCTCAGTGTTGGAACTAGTTTGGTGACCCTAGTCTGGACTGCTTCCAGTCTATCTATATCCTTCTGAATACCTGGAACCCAGAACTGGACTGTATTCTAGATGGGATCTTACTAGTGATGTGTACAGCTGTAGTCCAGTGTCTTTGTTTCTGTATTTGAATTGTCTCTTTATGTAGCCTATTAGATTCTGTGAATTCTTTTCAGCTTTTATGCTCTGTTTGGTGAACTCCTTGTGATGATAATACCGAGATCTTCCTCTTGGTCCACACTTTCTATTTCATTACCTAGCAGTGAGTAATCTGACTGTGGGTTACTATAACCTATTTGCATGACTTTACATTTCCCACAGTTGAAAGGCATTTGCTATTTTCTGGACGATTCTCCTAGCTTTACTGGATCCTCTCTTAAGGTTTCTATGTTTTCTAAGTTCACAGCATTTATGCCGAATCTAGTATCATCTGCAAATTTGGCTAATTTACTAGCTAATCCTAAATCTATGTTGTTAATGTAGATTAAAAATAGCAATGGGCCAAGTACGGATCTTGAGTTACTCCGCTTGTAACAGCTGCCCACTCTGAAAATTCTCCAATGATTACATCTATGATTTCTGTTTGTTAGTAAATCTTCAATCCATTCAGCTGGCTCGTCAATGATGCCTAGTGCTCTAATTTTTACCATTAATTTTTCATGAGGAACTTTGTCATAAGCCTTTTGAAAATCTAAGTATAAGATGTCTATTGCCCTACTTAATCTTAAAAGCTTAACATATTGTAGAAAAATCCAAAAGATTTTCACACGATCTCTTTTTTTTCTAAAATCATGTTGGCGGTCAATCAGAAGACTTTTTCTCTATATGTTCTACTATTGAATCTACTATAATTGACTACAAAAATTTTGCAAGGCACTGAAGTTAGACATAAAGGTCTGTAGTTGCCAGGTTCTTCTTTTGGTCCCTTCTTGTAGACTGGAGGGACATTGCCCAGTTTCGATCTTTGTGGTGCCTTTGTTTCATTGACTGTCTTTTGGAACATTTTTGTAAAAGTGTGACGTTATCTCTTTTTCTAGTTCTATAATCTCTCTTGAATGAATACCATCTGGACCTGGTGCTTTAGACATACTGAGTCCTTTTATCTTATTTTCGACATCATCCATTGTAAAGGTGATTCGATTTAATGGTTGTGGCCCTTAATATTTGATAGCTGGTTCTGGGAGGGTCATTGATTCTTCCTTAGTGAATACAGTTGTGAAATATGCATTCATCATTTCAGCTTTTTTCCAAATAATTTGTTATAAGATTGCCCTCTGTGTCTCTTAATGAATTACTGTAATGTTTTTTATTGGTTTTCTTCTGTTTACATAAGTAAAAAAATCTTTTGGGTTTTCTTTACTAGCTGAAGCCACTCTTTTCTCTTCATTGATCATGGCCTTTCTAACTACAGTAGTTTATCTACTTTATCTACTTGAAGGCTGTGGACATTGATTTATATTTCCTATCTCTACTTTTATTGCATTGGCTATTTCTCAGTTGAACAACTTAGGTTGTGGAGTTGCATTGTGTATCTATGTCCCTGTTTCGTCGTATTCTAAATTCTTGATTTATTCCTTCAGTTTTAACCAGTTACTATGTCTGTAGTCTAAGTTTTTAATAATTTTCCTTTCGTTTAGATGAGGAATACTATCCTGAATATTTTGTAATCACTTTTTCAAATATTTTCCCCTACTGGAACACTGGATACTAAATTTTCTTCTGTTGTCAGCACAATACCTACGTTGTTTCCCCTAGTTTTATCAACCCACTGATGGAGGAATTCATTGTTGACAATTTCTAGTAGCCTATGTCTTGTGCTTTTGAAGAATGGCAGCAGAGTAAGATTGTAGAGAAGTATGAAAGATATGGAGAGAAAAATGTGGAAACAAAGCGCAAGGTAAGTAAGGCAAAGAGGGCAGCTGACCTGAGATGGGGTCATTCATATGAAGAGAATAAGAAGTTTTGGAAAGATGTGAAGAGAAAGGAAGAATGGTTCAAGAATTGAAGAGACAGTGAAAGATGGAAATGGAAGGTTGTTAAAAGGAGAGGCTAGGAAAAGGTGTGCGGAATATTTTGAAAGTTTACTGAATGCTGAAGATAATAGGGAGGCAGATATAATTGCTGTTGCAGGTGTTAAGGTGTCGGTGATGAGAGATGAGAATGAGAGAGAGATGAGAATGAGAGAGAGATTACAAGAGAGGAAGTGAGGAGAGCACTAGATGAAACGAGAGTAGGAAAAGCATCTGGTATGGATGGTGTGAGAGCTGAGATGTTGAAGGAAGGGGGTGTGACTGTACTTGAATGGTTGGTGAGATTGTTTAATATGTGTTTTGTGTTGTCAATGGTATCAGTTGATTGGGTTTGTGTGTGTATTGTACCACTATACAAGGGTAAGAGAGATGTGCATGAGTGTTGTAATTCAAGGGGTATTAGTTTGTTGAGTGTAGTTGGAAAAGTTTATAGTAGAGTACTGATTAATAGGATTAAGGATAAAACAGAGAATGCAATCTTAGAAGTACAGGGTGGTTTTAGAAGAGGTAGGGGTTGTATGAATTAGATTTTTACAGTTAGGCAGATATGCGAGAAATATTTAGCAAAAGGTAAGGAGGTGTATGTAGCGTTTATGGATCTGGAGAAAGCGTATGATAGAGTTGATAGGGAAGCAATGTGGAATGTGATGAGGTTATATGGAGTTGGTGGAAGGTTGTTGCAAGCAGTGAAAAGTTTCTACAAAGGTAGTAAAGCATGTGTTAGGATAGGAAATGAAGTGAGCGATTGGTTTCCAGTGCGAGTGGGACTGAGACAAGGATGTGTGATGTCGCCGTGGTTGGTTAACTTGTATGTTGATGGAGTGGTGAAAGAGGTGAATGCTCGAGTACTGGGACAAGGATTGAAACTGGTAGACGAGAATGACCATGAATGGGAGGTAAATCAGTTGTTTGCGGATGATACTATACTGGTTGCGGACGCAGAAGAGAAGCTTGGCCGATTAGTGACAGAATTTGGAAGGGTGTGTGAAAGAAGGAAGTTGAGAGTTAATGTGGGTAAGAGTAAGGTTATGAGATGTACGAGAAGGGAAGGTGGTGCAAGGTTGAATGTCATGTTGAAGGGAGAGTTACTTGAGGAGGTGGATCAGTTTAAGTACTTGGGGTCTGTTGTTGCAGCATATGGTGGAGTGGAAGCAGATGTAGGTCAGAGTGAATGAAGGATGCTAAGTGTTGGGGGAAGTTAAGGGAGTAGTAAACAATAGAGGGTTGGGCATGAATGTAAAGAGAGTTCTGTATGAGAAAGTGATTGTACCAACTGTGATGTATGGATCGGAGTTGTGGAGAATGAAAGTGACGGAGAGACAGAAATTGAATGTGTTTGAGATGAAGTGTCTAAGGAGTATGGCTGGTGTATCTTGAGTAGATAGGGTTAGGAACGAAGTAATGAGGGTGAGAATGAGTGTAAGAAATGAGTTAGCAGCCAGAGTGGATATGAATGTGTTGAGGTGGTTTGGCCATGTTGAGAGAATGGAAAATGGCTGTCAGCTAAAGAAGGTGATGAATGCAAGAGTTGAGATGAATGCAAGAGTTGATGGGAGATGTAAAAGAGGAAGGCCAAGGTTTGGGTGGATGGATGGAGTGAAGGAAGCTCTGGGTGATAGGAGGATAGATGCGAGAGAGGCAAGAGAGCGTGCTAGAAATAGGAATGAATGGCGAGCGATTGTGGCGCAGTTCCAGTAGGTCCTGCTACTTCCTCCGGTGCCTTGGTTAACCGCGGAGGTAGCAGCAGTAGGGGATTTAGCGTTATGAAGCTTCATGCTGTGGTGGCTAACGGGGGAGGGTGGGCTGTGGCACCCTAGCAGTACCAGCCGAACTCGGGTGAGTCCCTTGTCAGGCTGGGAGGAACGTAGAGAGGAGAGGTCCCCTTTTTTGTTTCATTTGTTTGATGTCATCTACCTCCCAAAATTGGGGGAAATGCCTTGGTATATGTATGTCCCTCTGTGTTTGATGTAGAATTAATAGTGTCCCAATTTACTGTTGCATTGAAGTCCCCCATTACGACAGCTAACTTACTATTAACTTCTTGTCCAAGTTGTCTATTCAGCTCTTCATCCTGTTCTTGTGTTTGATGTGGTGGTCTGTATATAACTAGTATGGACATGTTTTTCGTATGGTGTTAATATTTGCACCTGTTAATTCACATTCAGTTTCTAATTTAATTTCTACAGGGTTAAAGTGATTTTTAACATAGAGCATTACCCCTCCACCTTTTTTGGTGAGGCAATCTTTCTAGAAAAGCTTGAAACCTGGGATTTCATAGTCTCTAATGAAATCCATTGATTTTTTCCTGGATCCAGGGCTCGGTAATGCCTATGACATCTAGTTCCTTACTAGTTATCATTGCCCGGAAGTTTTCCATTTTGTTTTTAGCTGAGCATTGAATTGTGCCACTGAGAATATTTTCTATCTTTTTTCTCTTCTGTGGCCTTTCTAGTTTCCCTGATTTACTAGTTTAACTTTTATCTGTATTATCCATGTTTTCACCCAAATTTCCTCTATTATTTTAGAAGGATTTTTTAAGAGTCTAGTTTGTTCTTGGTCTACAGTGCTCAAGTAATTGTACACGCTGAGATTAAGTTGGTTTCCGTATACTCACTTGCCATAGAAAGTGTCCCAGAGATATCACAAATTTTAAGTAATTTGTATTTTTCCTAACAGTACTTACCTCGAACTACTTTCTTAGGAGTATCTAGGATTCTCCTCCCAACCGACCAGAATTTTGTGTAGTTTCCCCTATCTCCGTTTTCTATAGTGGGTCCCTCTGTGGCTGAAGAATATGAGCCCTGAGGCGACCCGGGTCAGTGAGCGCGCGTGGCCAGGTCTCGGTCACCAGTAAGTTTATGATAGATATGGTATCAAAGTCCCGTAAGACACCCGGGGAAGGATGGATGGGCCACAACTCGAAAATAGTTCGAGGTAAGTACTGTTAGGAAAAATACAAATTACTTAAAATGTGATATGTTCCAACACGGAGTACTTACCTTGAACTACTTTCTTAGGAGACTTACACTTTAGGAGGCGGGAGTGGTCTTACAGACTGAGAGACCGGCTGGATAAAAGATCGAACCTAGATAGGAGGCTAGGTTCTTCTGACCCCAAAATGGAATATGAGACTTAGGGAAAACTACGCAAAAAACTATTTAGTGTCTAAGTAACTCACTCTGTAAGAATCTTCGGATGTGGGAGCTTCCATCTCAACGTTTCCCACATGGCAGAAGCAAGGGATCAAGGGGAATGGAGGGGAAGTGGTAATAAGGGGGAAGGTAAGGAAGGAACCTGTGTCGCTTGGCCTTACCGCCCACGGCTTCCCTGGGGCTACAACCTTAAATCTTTTGGAGCGCAGAAATGACGGGACCAATAGAGAAGCCGTCCAAAGACTTTCTAGAGCAGTCCTTCAGGTAGTGGGCCGTAAAGGTGGACTGCCTGGACCAAGTGCCCGCCTTCAGGATTTGGCCCACAGCCATGTTCTTCTCGAAGGCCAACGAAGTACTCAGGCCCCTAATATCATGGGGTCTCGGCTTACCTGGAAGGGAGACTCCAGTGCTGTCGTAGGCCCTCAAAATCATCTGTCGTAACCAGGAGACCGTATTCCTGGAGACTGCTTTCTTCACTGATCCCGATGAGACGAACAGACTCTTGATCCCAGGGCAAAGTCTGGCCGTCCTTTCTAGGTACTTTCGAACTGCTCTGACTGGGCACAGTAACAAGTCCCTCGGATTGTCCGAACGCAGAATCGCTGACACTGAAAAGCCCTCGAACCTAGGGTCCCAGTAGGCTGGGTTCTGTGTCTTGGCTACGAAGTCGGGCAGGAACTTGAAACTTAATTCTCGCCAGCCTTTCGAGTGCGAGACTTCGTATTACAACCCATGGAGCTCGCTTACTCTCTTCGCTGATGCCAGGGCTAGAAGGAAGACCGTCTTGAGGGTGAGCTCCTTGTCTAGGATGTCCTTAAGGGGTTCGAAGGGCAGCTCCGACAGAGCCTTCAGAATTCTGGCCACGTTCCACTGGGGTACTCTAGAGGCCCGGGGAGAACAAGATTGCTCGAAGCTCTTGATGAGCATCGAGATTTGTCTGGAAGCTCCCAGATCAATGCCCTTGAGGAGGAAGACTTGGCCCAAGGCAGCTCGGACTCCCTTAATGGCTGGAATAGACATACCTACGTCGTCTCTCAGATAGACTAGGAAGTCCGCTATTCTATGAATGGAGGCCTCCAACGGGCTGATGTTCTGTGAGGTGCACCATTTAGTAAAAGTGGTCCATTTTGCTTGATACACTGTGACAGAAGACCGTCTCAGGTAACCCGACATCCTTGTTACGGTCTTCGACAAGTATTCTTCCCTCTTCAGGAGCCGCTCGATAACCTCCACGCGTGTAGGCGGAGGGACTGAGGGTTTTCGTGAAACCTTTGGAAGTGGGGATGACGGAGGAGGTCTTCCCTGTCTGGCAGGGGCCATGGTGGAAGGCGCCCCAGTTCCCTTAGGTCCGCGAACCATTCTCTTTCCGGCCACCAGGGCGCTACCAAAGTCATCCACAGGTTGTTTGTTCGCCTTACTTTTGTTGAGGACTTGTCTGAGCATCCCGAAGGGAGGGAACGCATACACGCAGAGGTTGTCCCAAAGATGTTGAAAGACGTCTTCGAACGCTGCTGTTGGGTCTGGCACAGGTGAACAAAACACGGGGAGCTGGCTTTGAGTCTTGTGGCGAAGAGGTCCATCACTGGCGAACCCCACTTCAGGATGACTGTCTGGGCCACTTTTGGGTGTAGGGACCACTCTGACCCTACTACTTGACCCATCCTGCTGAGGCCGTCGGCTAGAACGTTCCTCTTTCCTGGAATGAACCTGGCTGTGACCTCGACCTGTTCCTCTGAGGCCCATTCCAGGAACTCTGTCGTGAGACTGCACAGCTCCTTCGACTTCAGTCCTCCTTGCTTTTTCACGTAGGCCACCACCGTGGCGTTGTCGCACATCAGAGCCACGGTGTTTCCTCGGAGTAGATGGACGAATCTAGGCATGCCCTTTGAACGGCCAACAGTTCTAGCACGTTTATGTGGCTGCTCTTCTCCTCGGGGGACCACTTCCCCTTCGCCGACTCGTCGAGAAGATGGGCTCCCCACCCCTCCTTCGATGCGTCTGTGAACAACAGCATCTCCGGGGGATCGATCGCGAAGGGCATTCCCTTGAGGGTGTTCGTCCTGTCATGCTACCACTTCAGGATCTCCTTTGTCTCCGAGGACACCGGGACTATTTTGTGCGGGGACTCCCCCAGGGACCAGAGCTCCTTTAGGTTCCCTTGAACCACTCTCAGCTTGAGTCTCCCCCGGGGGGACTAACTTCTCCGACACGAGGTGGCCCACCAACCTCTGCTAGTCTTTGGCTCTCCTCGGCAGGTCCGCTGGGAAGGGGCGAACTATCCAATCTAGATTGTCCAACCTCTCTGAGGAGGGGAAGGCCCTCACCAACTGGGTGTCTAGAACCATCCCCAGGTAGGTTATCCTGGTGGAGGGCGTCAGCTGTGACTTTTCCAGGTTGATGGTGATACCCAAGTCCTTGCAGAACTGTAGAAGCTTCGCGCCTTGCTCCCTCAGTACTCCCTCTGAGGCTGAAAGTAACAACCAGTCGTTCAGGTAACGAATCAGGCGGATGCCCTGTTCGTGCGCCCAGACCGAGACTGTTGTGAAGACTCTCGTGAAGACCTGAGGGGCTGTCGACAGCAAGAAGCAGAGAGTCCTGTCCTGAACTGCAAGGCTTGGGTACCCCACTTCACCCTTAGAAACTTCCTCCTGGAGGGGTGGACAGGGATCTGAAAGTAGGCGTCCTTGAGGTCCAGGGACATCATGAAGTCCCCTCCCTCAAGGCTGCCATTACAGACTTCATTGTGTTGGAACTAGTTTGGTGGCCCTAACTTGTACTGCTTCCAGTCTATTTATATCCTTCTGATGGGCCAAGGACAGATCCTTAAGGTACTCCACTTGTAACAGCTGCCCACTCTGAAGCTTCTCCAATGATTACAACTCTGTTTTCTGTGTTTTAGCCAATCTTCGATCCATTCGGCTGACTCGTCAATGATGCCTAATGCTCTAATTTTGACCATTAATTTTTTGAGGAACTTTGTCAAAAGCCTTTTGAAAGTCTTGGTATATGATGTCTATTATCCTGCTTTTTTCATAAATTCTAAACATGGAAAAATTCCAAAAGATTTGTCACATATAATCTCTTTTGTCAAAAACCCTGTTGGCTGTCTATCAGAAGATTGTTTATCTCTATATGTTCTACTATTGAATCTACTATAATTGATTCAGAAATTTTGCAAGGCACTGAAGTTAGACACACAGGCTCTTCTTTTGGTCCCTTCTTGCAGATTGGAGGAGCATTGCCTTGTTTCCATCCTTGTGGTGCCTTTCCTTTGTTGGCTGTCTTTCGTAACATTTTGTAAAAGTGTGGGGTTATCTCTTCTTCTAGTTCTATAATCTTTCTTGGATGAATATCATCTGGACCTGGTGCCTTAGACTTACCAAGTCCTTTTATTTAATTTTTGACATCATCCATTGTAAAGGTGATTCTATTTAATGGTTGTGGCCCTTCATAATTGATAGCTGGTTCAGAGAGTCGTTGATTCTTTCTTCCCTAATGAATACAGTTGTGAAATACGCATTCATCAGTTCGGCTTTTTCCAAATCATTTGTTATATTACCCTCCGAGTCTCTTAATGGGATAATGTTGTTTTTTTATTAACTTTCTATTGCTTACAAATGCAAAAAATCTCTTTTGAGTTTTCCTTATCAAATGAAGCCACTTTTCTCTTCATTGATCTTGGCCTTTCTAACTAGTTTATCTAATTTTCAGCTCAATTTCTTGTGCTCAGATATTTCATGAATTGAAGGCTGTGGACCCACTGATTTATGTTTAAGTCTCTGCTTCTTATTGTATTGGCTATTTCTCTATTGTGGAATTCCATACATAAATGCCTACATCTACCTTCTTTCTTGAATTTTATGTTTCTATGTTTGGCCAGCTTAAAAAGAGCGAGGGTGAACTGAGTTGTATCAACCAATTTACTACACATTTAGATCAATGTCAAGGTGAACGATTAGCCATAGACATACACGAAGGGCAAAATTGTAAAATTTTAAATAGAGTTCTCTTGCTTGAGGGTACACTCGGACACACTGTTCTATCTAGTTTCTCTTCCTCTTGTTTTGTTAAAGTTTTTATAGTTTATATAGGAAATATTTATTTTGATGATGTTACTATTCTTAAAATATTTTATTTTTTCTTGTTTCCTTTCCTCACTGGGCTATTTTCCCTGTTGGGGCCCCTGGGCTTGTAGCATCCTGCTTTTCCAACTGGGGTTGTAGCTTAGCATATAATAATAATAATAATAATAATAATAATAATAATAATAATAATAATAATAATAATAATAATAATAATAATAATAATAAGTAGAGTGCAAACCTATGCTGCAGCAGCTCATTTCTCAACCTTTAACTTTGACCTTAAAATGTATTAATTGCCGTGGATTTTCATAAGCTCAAATATGAACCAGGTTTGAAGTCTCTGTGACAATGATGTCCAAACTTATGGCTGATTACATGAATTTAACATTTTACTTGACCTAAAATGACCATTAAATCTAAAACATTGTTTACCTAATTTTCCTTGCAAAGCCACTTGATATTTGCTTCTCAGTAGCTGGAGGAATTTTAGCAGCTTAATATCAGGGGAGAGAGGGTATGATGGTAAGTTTGAGAAGTTTTCCTCTCTCTTATTTAGATGTCATCAAGTTAGTAGTTTGTTCTTTTTAGAGGTAAGATTCATGAAAATAGTATACATTTGTAACTCGATAAAAAAATTAATGTTCAGTACAGTAACCACTGTGTTTAATAAAGAGAGCCCTACTAAAAATGTGTTTCTATTAATAAATAAAAACACTAATTCTGTTAAATCAATTTATCTAAGAGCTACTACATAAATTGTAGGTCCACTGTATTTGCCATTTTCAATCCAATGAGCTATTTCAGATGAGGACTCTTGCCTTGAAAGTTCCAACGCTACAAATCTTATTAAAACCATTTTTTCCATAAAATATTCAATGACAGGTTTCAGTTTAGTTATAATTTATTTTCTGTTTTCCATTTTACTGCAAACAGATCTTTAAATATCATGCTCAATCAAATTCTATGATACTGACTGATGATTTCCACAACTTTGTCAGCTTTCATAATATACAAAGATACAATATACAGGAAAGCCATCAATGTTGTGTAACAGATTTAAGAGCCATTTACTGGATTTCTAATTCTAACAAATTTTAAGCATACAATCTCTTAAGAAGTTCACAAAATATCTCCTCATAACTATGGGCACCCTATTAAATGAGAAATACAAAGTGGACAACAAATGCTCATCATAAAAATATAACAAACTTCAAATGTTATTAGAGTTAATGTTTATTCATCCCCAAGATCTACAATAAAATCTGCACATCATAAAAACAAACCTTACTATAAATATAGATATCAACACTATTCTTCCAACTATTCGGGTTAAGTTTGTGATAATATAATGTACTCCTTTTCTATAAAAAAAAATGTTTATAAACTAATCTACTGATGCAAACACTAACTACACCTAAACTTAAATAAGGTTGGTAGTCTCAAATTCATGTTAGGATATATAGGTACTTTTGTCAGTTCAAATACACTGCACCAAATTTCCTCCTAGATTGTGACACTATGGGTAAAATGTAAAAAATTTAATTTCAAGAATAATATTTCACATATCAAAATAAATTTATAATTTTCACTCTTCTGGGTAATGAGAAAATATTGAATAAAAGGGCAACATTAAACCAGCAAATAAACGCTTTCTATCTACTTTAATGTAATATTCTAACCAAGCAATTACAAAGAAAAAAAATGCACTTCAATGGGAATCCCTTACTATGAAGCCTTCATCCCACACCTCACAGTTATAAGGCTGCCAACCCATCGACAATATCACTTCATATTCAATACTATCATGTCAATCAATAACCCAAAATCTTCCATGAAAATTTAAAAATACAACAGGTGTGTGTAAAGAAAAAAGCCTAGTTCATGATAACTAAAAAAGTAAATGCTATGTAAATAATGCCGTTTTTTAACATGATTCAATATCTGTAATTATATGCATTAAACTGTCTTTCCATGCATAATTCAGAGCAAATTTATAAAGTTTTCAAAATCTCTACATGGCTGATATACATTTGAATTTGAAACTACCTTGCATCATTTACTTTCATTACTAGAGAATTCTTTGCCTGATTATTTTCATACTTTGAACATGCATATGGAATAAAAAAAACAATCTTTTGTTTAAGCAAGCAATGCACACTGAAACAAAAGTCTTATGGTGGTAAAAATCAACAATTAATAGGTGAAATTATAATAAATCACGATTTCATTACAATTTAAACATTACAAGAAAAAATAATTTCAACCAAAATTTAAAAACCACAAAACACTTAATACTACAGTAGATCAATATATATACATACACACACACACACACACATATATATATATATATATATATATATATATATATATATATATATATATATATATATATATATATATATATGTATACTGTATATGTATGTATGTATGTAGGTATGAAATCACTTAACTAGGTAATTCAGTAAGTATATACATGTGTGTGTATATAGATAACAGAATTACCTAGTTAAGTGATTACATATCTATAAAATACCATAGCACCCTTAAAGAATTTATCATAACCCATTGGTGCAGTACATATAAACATTTGAAATATTAGTAGTACAGTATTCTGATTATAGAAAAGAGGAAAATGTGTCGAAAAAAAGATTTGTGGAAGCCAGCGTGGTTAATTTCACACTTCAGTGTAGCAGTGTAAGATAGTAGTAAAAACTTCATTAAAAATCTCTCTCAATACCGGACTACGGTAAACAGAAACTTCTCATTTCCACACAATACTACACTACAGTAAATGAACAGCATGGTTAACTAACAATTAATGGTAAGCTTTCAACATACTGTATAGAAACTGTGGTAAGCTATTATGTCTATAGTCCAGTTCTTTAATCGAGGCAGATTTGCACCAACTAGTAGCGGTGCCCTTTTAGCTCGGAAAATTTTCCTGATCGCTGATTGGTTGAAATTATCTCGTCCAACCAATCAGCGACCAGGAAACTTTACCGAGCTAAAAAGGCACTGCTGCAAGACGGTGCAAATCTGCATCGCTAAAAGAAATTGACTATAGGTGCTTACGCTTAAACAGGGGAATGCAGTGCAGATTTTTTTTGGAATAAGTTTGGATATGAAGTTAAATTTAGTTTGGTTTCGAATAAATGTGTTCATTTACTCGGATGTATTAGTGAGATTAGCCGACTGATATAAATAAGATATAAAAAAAAATCCATAATTATTGTATATTAAAAATACTAAAATTCATGAAAAATAAATGGGGTTGATGAAGGAAAAACCTATTTTTTGTTGGGTGCTGTGAGGTCTACAAGAATTGTCATGTTAAGGGTAAAACGGGGAATCAAATACGACCTAATATAGCAAAGAAATATTGTATTCCTTGTACTACAACAAGCAAAGCACAAAATATGTTTAGTATAAGGGAGACCGATCACAGACTCTACTATGTTAAATTTCTGACAATTAATGAAACGTTACCCTCCAAGATCCAATACTAAACCAGGAGACAATGTTTGTAGACACCATCTTTCCATTCCAGGATTAAGTTTAGCTCATGTCCATTTCCATTCACAGGTCTAGGGTAGTGGGACTATTAGGGATTACACAGCACCTTCACAAAATTAAGGTTTTACAGCAATACTGTACGATACAGTTGGACCTCGTTAATCGTGATTTCTTGCTTCGCATTTTCTGTTTTAAGTGGCCAAGGAAGAAGAGAGAAAAAAAAGTGATCATTGTTTACACAATATCAAGAATTTGATTTCTAATAGTTGGCAACACCATTGGGATGACCAAGAACAATGCAATACCTATTAAATAAAAATGATAAAAATCGCGATAAAATTCAAGCTGGGCAACGATTTCAAATAGCCCATGCTCCTTTACACTGGGAGCGCTGCACACCACTACCTATCTCTACACCCAGCTGGTCCTAGCTCTCTCTGTACAGTGTGTATCCATTTAATGTGGTAAAAAAAAATACAGCTATAATTGAAATAAAGTGGATTTTGATTAAAAACATAGCAAATTATAATCTCATGCACTGTTTACATTCAAATAAGCTGATCAAAGCTGCGCAGTCCGTCGTCAACCTACATTCACTTTCATGATATCCCACTGATATGACCTTTCACTTTTACAAAATTACCTCACTGATATAACCTATCAGACATATTAGTATGATATTTCCTTTACATTATTATTGTCCTTCACTTATTACTATTATATCCTTAATCTTTTTCCTAATTCCTCCCGGGAATCCCTTTCGTACATTTTCTTGCTCTCCCACATACATCTACAACTTAACTTTCCATCTCTTTTGATTCTCTTTATTTTTAGTGATTTCATTCATCTTCTCTTTTCTACCATGCATTCATTCATTATTTTCATCTTATTAATCATTCTAAACCCCTTTCTTAACCCTCATTCCATGTATTCCCATTCCTATTTTTCATTCCTTCTCGCAATTCCCAAATTCATTGATTTCGCTAATTTCTATGAATTAGCATCGATTTGGTGGAGGGAATGTGCAAGGAGAAGGAACTTGGCTACCGCCTCCCCCTGTCTCGTCTCTTTGTCATATTGTTTTGCCCTTCTCTCTCCCTCTTGTTTCACTTAACTGTATCCAATAATAATGCATGTAATATTCACACTAGTATCGTATTTATAATTAACAACATAGCGAATTATATTCTTATGCATTGTTTACATTCAAATCAGCTGATCAACCCTGCCTAGTCGGTCATCAACCTTAATTTTCGGATCAAATAACTCTCTTATTAAGGCATGCTACTGAAGGATATCTCATATTTACTAAAAGAAACAACCATTATTTGATCTTTCATTTCCCAATTAGCATACTAACTCCGATAGTTTTATTTGAAACGCTTCTCTCATATTTTATTTACTTGTACTGTGAGTTGAATCGCTTAACGTTAACTGGAGTTTCATTTATGTTGCCGATGCTCGATATTTTATAGATTTTAGCTCTGTAGTGCTTGATCAACAAGCCTCAAGAGAAACTTGGCAAAGAAAGAAAAGTTTTATTTATTATAATGTATTACACGAGAGAGAGAGAGAGAGAGAGAGAGAGAGAGAGAGAGAGAGAGAGAGAGAGTATTAGTCCTCTCTTATTCGATGTCAGATGCCAGAAAACTTCTAATCATTCATATTCTCTCTCTCTCTCTCTCTCTCTCTCTCTCTCTCTCTCTCTCTCTCTCTCTCTCTCTCTATATATATATATATATATATATATATATATATATATATATATATATATATAATATATATACATTCGATTTTGTTTTGTAATCCTTATTGCAATTTGAAAAATTACGATTATTTAAATAGTTAATTGTGCTCTGATAAATCATTTATGTTTTGTTTTAAATTTCAGGTGTATTTTATCAATAAGCATTTTAGGGTGCCATGATCAAATCAGCTGATCTGATCACGGCACCCAAAATACTCAAGATTGATAAAATATGCCCGAAATTTAAATTAATTGTTTTATTAAGACTCAATTAACTATTTAAATAATCATAATCTTCTAGAATACAATAATGATTCTGAAACGAAATTGAATATATGAGAGAGAGATAGAGATAGAGAGAGAGAGAGAGAGAGAGAGAGAGAGAGAGAGAGAGAGAGAGAGAGAGAAAGTGTGTGTGTCAGCACTTGAAAAGTAATCGAATGCACAGTTTTTGTTTAATTATTTAAAATAAACAACTATTGAGATATTTCAGTTTTTAATTTATAAAAAAAGCTGTATTTCTATTTAAGAAAGTACTGTACAAATAACATACTGTGCAAGAGACAACACATAAGAAGTTGCGTCATGCTTCTAGAGTAGCAGTGTAAGCTACGTGTCTTGAACGTAAATACCTAATACTTACAGTAAGTAGTAATATTACTATACATATATTACAGTAATATACACTACATAATCAGTGAGTATCAGGTTACAGTACAGTATTACTAGATAGGAATAACTTTTGTTAAACAGAACATTAAGGGGATGACGACAACTTGGTAAACTTTACTTCAACACAATTCTGAACTGTAACCTTAGTGAGTCCAGTGTGTAGTGTACATATGTGCAAATATACTGTACACTGTACATATGATTATAAACTGCTGTAGAAACCAAAATAAAATATTAGGCAGTATTAACCGTGTTAATCATAAGCTCGGGCACCCCCCGTGGCAAGGGGCAGTGACTTTAAAGGTTATGAGTTTGCTTATCGTGCCTGTGTCTGTAACCTAACGATCATGAAGAATAAGGCTTGACTGTACCATGCACTAATTTAAAAATGAATTACAGTAACATACATAAAATTTCTATATCAAACTTATCTTCAAGTCACCTGATTCCATCGTCAATAAAAGGTAAACACTACGCATTACATAAGAAGGCCTCTTGTTTGTTATGACTCTATTGTATAATAGAATAATAAAATAAGATAATAAAACCATCTTATTCATGGGGGTTAGGTAACATAGTCAGACGTGAAAAGTGAGAATCCACAAATTCTTGCACCCTAGAGTGGGTTAACTCCTAACCTACCAACTCATTGACCGTTGCCTATGCACACTGTACTGTCTAATATTGTTTTTACTTGGTTTCTAACACAGCATAAGTATTGTGTTCATGAATGAAAACATTTCCGTAAGTGGACAGTATATGTACAAACGTGTACTACGTATACAGTAAGACTACAGTACACATTACACTAGTCATTGCCACACTTTTATGTACAATAACAACAAAACACTGTTGTTCCTATTTAACAACAATCGCTGATGCTGCAATGTATATTACTGTAATATATGTACAGTACTATCACCAGAGCATAGCTTAATTAGTTAAGGTAATGCTTGAAAGTGATTGCTGCTTTTGGCAGGTCGACTCGCACCATTGAAACTTACTGTAGTGAATTCTGGTAGATCACGAGTGAATATTATTTATTTTTATGGCAGAATCACTGTAAAGTTTTGAATTGCCCATAGTTTCAGGTTCCGAGTTAGTAGGTAGGCTAACAATTATCCAGATACTGCACTGGAACAACAGTTATGGCGTTCAGGCACTTCCCCACGCTAGTCTATTTGGGTTTCCAACGGAGACACAAGATGCTGAACTTAGGATGACTTTATTCAGACAAGTACAGGGCACTTGCAAATACTGATGGAGGCAGTAACATGTTGCAAATACCATGTAATTAGATAAAACAGTCGACGACCGCAAATAAGATTGAACAATATACAAGAGTGACACGCTTGGAGTTGCTTCCGTGAGCTCGTGACTCCAATTGACTTCCTAACTTGCGGCTCGGACTTCTAATGTATTTTTGTTTAAATTTCACAAGTGTTTAATTAAAAAAATCACACATTCAGAATAACTTCCATGAAATTGAATTGTAAAAAATAAAGTTACAAATAAAATGAAAAATTTCTTTTCCTCTTTGACATTTTCATAATTTTATTTGTAATTTTAACTGAAACTATGAATTCTCTACTCTACACTCACTGTACACACAGCCTATATTTACAATAATATTATAAAGTATGGTATTTTGTATAAAGTACTGTACAGTAGTTAATATAACAATTACACAATATAAATTAAAAGAAAAAGTATCAGTACAACACCACTAACTGCCTACCTACGAAGTTCTACACAGTAAGTCTGAAGCACGATACAACTCTTGAGCCGTCGAATGTTTGGCACGTGGGTTGGCATAATGTACATACTGTATCACATTTTATAATAAATCGTAGGCATGATTAGGTAAGGCTTACCCTTGACCAAAATTTTACTATTAACAAACAAACAGCTCTTCGGAACCTATTGTGTTCGTAAGTTGGAAACCTTCTGTATCCTCCTTGCTATGAAACTATTCTTCCATACTGTATACCTTTAAATGAACTGTTACATGCAATTCAATGCTACAGTAATCCAAAATGTCAGCAAAATCCATGGCTTAGTCTAGGCTATCCAAATCATATAAAAATCATCTAAAACTCATATAACAAAATGATAACATTGTTCTATCATCATCAATTCCCACGTCGTCTAAAACAAGGAATTGTAATGGTGTCATTCATGACTGTTTATATTACTAATACACACCAAATACAGTAGTGAAGTATCTATCAACTGAAATATATAGTGCTAAGGATTAGATGATTATTAATTCAGAACCTAATAAATTGTGTTTGACTAAAAGTTGATGAAGAATCCATTGAAAGGATAAAAGATGATTGTTGGACCATGAAAGAATTGTCTAAAGTGTATGGACTGGTTTTCGGTGGGATGTGTTCTCAGTTACCAGGCAAACTCCAAATTGTTAGTTCTGTGATTGGTTCAACAGAGCCTGAACCTGTAAGTCTCCTTTATAAACACAGAATCCATGCTTCTCAAGTTGATACACTAGCCTCAAGGCAGGGAAGTCAATATTCTTTGGTATATTTATGTTGCAATGAACCCCTTGTTCTAGCCATATTAAGAAATTCCTTGGGACCAGACAGC
>NC_090732.1:83186792-83244292 GCF_036898095.1 Palaemon carinicauda | reverse complement strand
GAAGAGTACAGCTCTAGTGGTGGCGAGGACGAGGGGAAGACTGAAGAAACGACATCGGCAGAAATAAGGGAAGCTATCGGTTGGTATGAAAACCTTACGAGTTTCATTGAAAAAATACACCCAGAAAAACTTTATACAGGTCGTCTTCTGGAGTGTTAATGACAAGTGTATGCGTCATTTTAGAAATATGTTGAGGAATCGTCAGAAACAGGCTTCTTTGGATAGATATTTCTCCAAAAGAGAAGTGTCAGAAAGCAAAGATGACGAGTGATTCCAGTAAAAAAGCTAAAAAAGGGATTTTGACGAAGGAAAAATCTATTTCTGGGCGAGGAACCTGTGTCAACCAGTGGAAGCGACACCAGAAGACCGCATACACACCCGTAGGGAGCGTCAACAAAGTAGCTGAGATAAAACCCAACAAGGTTATTGAATGAACGTGTGTCGCTACCTAGAAATCCCAAACAGACAAATACAATACTCAATTTGGGAGCATGGATCTCCAAACCGCCTGACATCTTCAAAGCACAAAATAACACAGAGCTACGAAAAACACGTCCGAACGTTGATGGGAGAAGGTTAGGTAATGGTGGTGGTGGTGGTGGGGGAGGGGCAGTAGCTGTAGTGAACGACACCTCATAGTAACGGGGGATTTTGAGGAGGGAGAAGTCTCATTGGAAAGGGATCTCTGGTAGTGGTATCACTCGCCCCAATTTTAATACCGACACCCTTTAGGGGTGAGCGAGCTGGATATATTCCTAGCATTCCATGCAACTTTTTTCTCTGGTATATTTAGCAGTATTTATACCTTTGAAATGGTGCTTTAAGGAGCATTTCACAGAGTGACACAGGTTGAGCCCAGAAAAGAATAATTTTTTAAGATAAAAAAAAAAAAAAAATAATAAAAAATTTCAAGACAAAATAAAAAAAAAAAACATTTTCAATTTTAAGTGTTTAATAGTAAGAATAAATTTATTATCAAGTGTACATAACATACATAATTAGCATTGATACGTTTTTAAATCTGCCGTCTCCTCCCCGTCTGCCTCCACCCATTACCAGCTCAAGTCACGTCACTCAAAAGGTAAATAAAATTTAATTTTTCCTTTACAGTGAGTATATAATTTTCTTTTATATTATTATTTAATTATATACTGTACAGTACATGTATATTATATATAAGTATACTGTAGTACAGTGCTTACTATACTATTTTGTTACTAAATTTTTAATATGTATATGAAATTTTGATGTTTTTACCTGGGGTTTTACACCCATTAGCTAATCTATTGCCCGCCATATGACATTTTTACCATACAATACCAACTCTGGAACGGATTAATGTCGTATGGCGGGGCTCTACTGTGTATGTATGTATGTATATATATATATATATATATATATATATATATATATATATATATATATATATATATATATATATATATATATATATATATATAAAATTAAAAATTACGAGATATTTTGGCGTCTTCAAAATCCTCATGCATCTGGTAGCGTTGTATGGCAATGTCACTTTGCCTAAGTTGCCACAACTGTTCTATTTCACAATGAAATTTCATTATGAATGGCAGCAACATCACCTTGCTTGAATTATCACAATTGTACTATTTCACATATAAATTTTACTGGAATCAGACAAAAATTATTTCTTTTATGAATAAAAATAAAGAATTCCTTTTCCTTTTTTTATTTCTCGAAAAATACTGCATTGAATTAAATATTGACTGCCATGAATTATGCTAAGTATAGTGTGGAAATATTACTCGGCGGAATTTTTTTTATCTTCGTTTTTATTTCATTGATATTCTTATCTTTAAATTCTTTTTAAAACTTGAAAAGTATACAAAATTTCAAATAACCTTAAAATTGAAATTCCTCTGACCAAATTATTTAATGCTCTTTCCAACTGTCTTTAGATTTGAAACATCTTTGATAATTATGGAGAAAAGCTGTTTTAAATGTCAATAACTATAAAGCCTAGATATCGGCCGTAAAAGTTTTGCAACATTACTAAGAAAACATATCACAATATCACCATCAAATACTATTTCCATTGTCAATGATAATTAGAAACTACTCTCAATTTCCTTAAATAACTAAACTTACATATATAGTTTTTTTCTACTAATTACTGCAAACATGGTCCAAGTCACCCCCCACATCCCAGGGGAGTACTACTCATTCGAGGGGAGGTTATAAGGAGGTACCACCTCCCTACTTTTTTGCTTAGTACAGTTTACAATGGTTTTCTTTTCCATATACAGTACTTAAATAGGATTTTTCTTTTGCTTTCAGACATAAGGATACCACTACAATTCACGAGCACTATAAATAGCAAGAAAAGTGGCCACACCAAGAGTGAAAGGCTTAACTATTCTTTTCACTAGTGGTTTCTGGTATTCAGTGAGACAATGAGAGTGTTGAGCTGCCAAACATACTATTTCTAATCTGATATTCCTCCCTATTCTATAAGAATAGCATACTTATCATAGGTTACCTTGAGTTCGAAAACATGGTGTTACGTTACTATGACGTGAAGTGACATATACCTCTAGCACACACACGCACAAAAAAAAAAAAAAAAAAAAAAAAAAAAAAACAATAACTCGGTTAATCATGGCAGAATTAGTACGATACTTTCTCACGTGACTCTCTATTTGTGCAGTTTACTAATTAAGATTCAAAATTCTGATATCCCAAAGTATATCCATGAAAATTAACACAGGACAAACCCCTTAACATAAACAGAGTTAATACTAACGATCAGGGCACCCGCAAAACAGCTCCAACATTAAAACATAGTTTACCAAAGCAAGCAAATGCTTTATGAGCCACTAGAATAAGGCCCATTTTCAAATGCTTAGCCATAAGAACCTGTGATCACTGAATTTTTTTTCCCCTCGGATCTGGACGAATTAATTGGACGACTAGATTTGCCTTAAAGAAAAAAACCGGAAACCCGGTAAAACCAGGTTGTCTGGCATCCCAGTAGCAATTGTCTGCGACTTTGGTGGGGATGTCTGAGAAGATGCAGACGACCCTCAAACCAACTAATCCCTTTATTTTCCTTTTTCTTTCCAGCATGTTAATGATTGTTTGTGACTTTAGTGGGAATGCCTGTGGAGATGCGGATGTGCCCGAGGGTGTCAGATCGTAGAAGCGACACCTTCACAAGTACAAAAGAAAGGGATCCTCATTTTTTGGCCCTGCCTCCAGAGGGCACTCTTGTAGTCAGGTTTCTCGCCTCTCCACATGACAAGTGTTGGGAGTGGTTAACCTCCCAATGGGCAACGTGTGGGAGGATGATGAAAAAGTCTATAAGAGATTCCCCACCTTCAGGGTTATCATCAAAATTGAAGAAGTCCCAACTTCTCCCTTTGACCACCTAGTACACTCCACTCTAACCCTTCCATGTATGTTTCCTCTGAAAGCCCTTCGGGTTAGAGTGGTTGCCCTTAAATACAAGAACAAACCTCGAGAGAGGAAGACTTTTCTTTTTCTCCTAACAAAATGGGGGAGGGGGGCTCCACCTTGGTAGGCGTCCCTCTTTCAGGTTGACAATGCACTGCGTTTGTTGTGGCCATCTTTCTAAGGAATAGTTAGTGGAGGTGCTCGCTTCAAAGGCAGCCCAGGAGTGTTTCTGCTCAAGCGAGAGACGTCATCGGCTCGTCTCCTTCCAGTGCAGAGAGGAAAGTCCTCGGGCTTATGCCTTTGAAACAGACTGTCTCCCTTCTCAGTTTCTTGACAACTCTTTAGGACACGCGATCCTGCAATAGACCCTTGTGTTGGTGAGCAACATTCTTCCAAATTGCAAGTATGTATGTCTGCTAGCCCTCACCTGCGCGTGCTAGCTTTTCGGAGCATGCACTTGTTCCCCAGCATGCATGCAAGCACCGCAAGAGCACCCACTTACACAACAACACTCTCATAGGGGTAGCCGCATGCCTTCTGAGTGCCCTACCTACAGTATTATGGGTGCACGCCAAGTTGCCATCAGGCCCCCAAGGAAAAAAGTGCACACTTAAAGTTTCTCACCAGACTCTACCTGAGGAGCTAGCTGGAGCCAGCTAGGGGTTAAGAACAGGTGATCTACCTCCCGTGCATGCAACCTAGACATGCCTCACCCTCTCACATGTAGCCCAGATGCTCCTCACCCTCTAGTATGTCGCTCAGACACGTCCTAATGAATCCCACAGCATTGAAAAGAACTTCACCTAAGTGTATTATCCCACTGGAAGTGCCACAGGATCCTAGACTCGCCCCTTGGGCATGCACTGCATGTAAGGATCATTAAGTGGCTTCCCCTGTGGTATGGGATCTTTCACCACAGGGAGCTAGAGTGGGCGCTCCTTCAACTTTCGCACATGAGCACTGCTCCAATTAAACTGAATGATTGCTGAAGGTGCGATCGTCTGCAATCATCACCCTCAAACACAGGAATTTTAAGTAACCCAGGGAGGTAGCTTTTGTCTACCGCTATAGATTGTCCCTGATTGACCTGGACTCTACTTCTAGTACTCCTTCTCCTTGGAGTCAGAGAAGGGGGCAGGCATACCATTAACAGCCCACTCCATAACTGAACAGAAGCTGTTCAGTTCTTGAGTGCCCTGAGGCATCTCCCCTTTCTCCAAGGGCTCACGAGTCAGAGAAAGGAAAGATATTAGGATTATTCATGAGAATAAAATGTCCAACCTAGGAACAACCATTAAGCTCATCAGGACCCCCAAGACTCAAGATCTACAACAGATCTCAGGAATGTTATGAACAGCTCCTCTTGATCCGCTCCAGAGTGAGGAACAAGAGACTTATTTATTGCTTGACCGCCCCCTGAAATCAGCTGGGTACAGTATCAAAGGGATGACCCTGATTAAGATGTGTCTGACAGCGCCCTTCCTCAGCTGGGCGGACCTAAGGCCCCAGATTCAGAGGAGAGGGAGTCAGCTTAGACTTTTCTACAGGTCTTGGCATGCATACACAAAGTAAATGAACTCAGGGAGGCCCCTTGCTCTCCTCACCTTGAAGGTGAGGGCGATTCTGACTTTGGAAGCTTTAGACAAGGTCTCAGCGAGGAAGAATTCCCTAATGGCAGGGAGATCCTCCAGGGTGATTCCTCCAGCTTTCTTGTGCCAGAGAAAATACTATCAAACCGAAGAGGCTTCTCCATCCCCCTTAAATCTTGATCCTGCAGTTTCTGCATTGACCCCAGGCATCACTGCTGACCATCCAGCTATGCAGCCCATTACTTTTTCAGTAACGGAGGCCACGAGCATGGCGAGCACAGGCATGAATGCTATGAGCATGGAGAGCAAGGCAATCGCAACTCTTCCGGATGCCTCCAGAACTGACCACTTGTCTGGCATAGTCGGATTATTAGCCAACACAGAGGACTGACACACTTGGACAAAAGAAAAGCTCTCAAGAACATCATCTTGAGACGGGGGCCAGGGCTGTCAAGTTCTGAGTAATCAAGCAGGAAATCAGTGGGAAAAATTCCCTCTGAAGCGATGCAATGCCGTGGCCTACAGGTTTCAGAAACAGATTGGCCAACAGAGACTAAATCTCCAAAATGCATCAGTATAAGGTCCTTCTCTGTTTCCGAAGGAGATTGCAGTGGTAGCTGAGTAGTGGAGAAAGTCCAGTCAAGAATCGCTGTTGCATCGGTCAGTGCCCTTTCAGCTGCCACAGTCTACCTCCCCATTCCATTCTGAAGGGAGGAGCAGACTAATACAGGGGGGAAAAGGTGAGGCCAACTACCCCATGGGGATGGCTTCAACGTATAAGCTTTTTTGCCATTCTGCCTGATAGTGTCCTAAATCGTGTTCAAGCTACTCCTAACCTCAATAAGACTTAGTGTCAAAAAGGACCCACAAATAGAATGGTACCAGGAACTTCTATTTCTTCCAAAAGAGACTCAAAAGGAAATTACATCCCCTTCCCAACCTGTTGTACCTACCACACGCCCAGATATTCCACTGCACAGTGGAATTGCTTCATTGTGAAGAGGTTATCAGGCATCTACTTTCAGAGAAAGGCTTTCCATGAGAAGATGCACGAGAGATGTCTGGATACCTCCAAATGTCTTCACCCTCTGTGTATCAAGTCAAGTGGACTATCTTATGTGGTTGGTGTTGTGGAAGGAGCATTTCTCCTTTTGGAACTTCCATCACATTAATAGCTGAATTGAGAACACAAAGGAAAACGTGGTACACAAGGTGATCGGACGGGATAAGTGAGAGAGAGCGGCGAGATGTTATCTACGCAGCGACCAGACGCTTACTGACGATCCTAACAGCGCAGCCTCACGCGCTGACCCCGGATCGCCCCAGGGCGAGTATCCTTGCGCCCCGACAAGTTAACGGAGAGAGGGGGAACTACGCAGAATTCTTGGTCGGTTACTGAGGAAATCCCAGATCCTCCTAAGAAAGTAGTTCGAGGTAAGTACTCAGTGTTGGAACAAAGCTGAATTTCTACTTTATCTCCGAAAGAAAAAACTGCTGTGTTATTCTTGAAAGGTTATCCTTCAGCCTTGAGCAAGGTCTTAGGCTGAAAGGAGTTGGTTTCCTCCTCGGCAAAACTCTCCATGCTAATATTGTGTTTTGAACCAACCTGTCCCCCATTAAGAGGTGAGACCAGCACCCTGGGATGTTACCAAGGTCTTACATTCCTTAAAGAGGGCACCAAAACTAACCTTTGAGACCTACCTCAGATAGAAACCTCATACATAGTGCTTTTCTTGCTCACCTTAGTCTCTGCTAAGCTGGTTAGTGAGCTAAGGTCAACTTTGGCGAGTACCTCCTTCAAATGGCAGTGCCCTCATTTATCCATGATCTAATCTCACCTCAATGGTCTTCTGCGCTGAATTTTCTGTCTAGTAAAAGAGCAAAAGCTATCATTAAAACCTACAGGAAGAACAGAAGGAAGAGACGAGTGCAGTCTTCCACCCCTCCTTCTAAGGTTCTCAGCAGAGAAGGCTAGAGTCCTGAAAGACATCAGGATAGAGCCCTCCAGTAGATGATAGAGGCTCGCCACTTCCTGGACTCAATCCTCACCTCCCGTTAACCTAAGGAGAATGAATGCTGAGGAAGTCACTAAGGTGTTGCAAGCCGACTATTTGTGGTACTCAAGCCTCGAGGAGATTGGATACTGGTCATAAGCCTGACAGACCTTATCAATTCTTAGAAGCATTCCTTTCTGCATTAAGACTTTCAATCCAATGAAACATTCCATAAAGAATCAAATTTCTAGCTTTACTGTACCTTCAGAATGAATACTTCCAAATTCTTATACATTTGATATCAAGCAAAGGAAGTGATGTACTAAATATTTGTCAGGGATGGCCACAGCACAGCGGGTGATAAACAAAGCTGCTAGTGGCAGTGGCTTCTTGGGGTCATAAAATGGAAACTTGTTTCCTCTTATAAATAAATGGATGGGTAACTAATTGTGGCATCCATTTATCAATTGCTGGCCAGATCAACAAGATTAAGTCAAGTCTTGTCTCCTTGCTTATGTGCCACCTATCTGGGAATGGACAGAATCAGGAAACTCAAATCAGTTTCCCACTCCTTCTCAGGACACACTGCCCTTTCCACAAAGAAATAGTAAATGGCAATAAAGTATCTGGTCTCACTGAAGAAGTTGATCAACTTCGTTAGGTTCAAAATTAATCTTTCAGCCCCAACTGGCATAGAACTGCAAGGCATCACCCATGACAGACAGCGCTCACAGTTCCAGTGTCACCACTCGTAACATACTGAAAGGAGTCCATCTGATTCTTGGCAAACAACAGATCCTGATTTTAAAAGGACTCTTCCCATCAGGGCCCCAAAGGCCACACATATGACACCTATGAACAACACTTATGCATGGAATATTTCAGACAACATATTACAGAGCTCTGGGCTGTACTACTAGGTTTCCAAGCATTTAAGACACAATTAGAAGGTCAATAAGTCAGGGGCACTCCTATTGATACTTCCCAAAAGAACCACCCAAAGGACCAATGTTGTATGGCAGTGCACATGCTCAGATGGGCAGAGGAGCGTGGAGTAACAATCACACCAAGGTTAATTTCACAAGGTCCTTAATTCAATTGTTGCTCTCTATAACATAAACAAACTTAAGGATTGGGCTGACCCACAGCACCAAAGGTTGAAAAAGCCTTGAATTGTATGCATTTGTCCCCTTCAAACTGATCCACTAAACTTTTGAGTTCAAGTTTACTCTCGATACCAAAGACTATCACCCCATGACATCTCTGAGAAGAGTGGTACCAGAACATATTGGATCTATTCACACAGATCCCATGATCCTTGATATCCTGGAAGAAGCTCATGAAGTCACCTCATTCCCAGATTCACAACAAATTGGAGAGGTTTTGGGAGGCAGCTTCAACTCCTGACATACCATGAGAAGCAAAGGTAGCACATTTCCCTGGAATAACTAACAAAGTGCTTCTGCACCTATGACCTCTATTCCCATGTCAATACAAATAAGTGGTTTCCTCAGTAGCTAAGACTAGTCACAGACATTCCATGATTCTTGCCATCCTTGATGACTCCTGAAGTAGCACTAATTACAAAAGTTCCACAACAGGCTGGATTCTTTAAAAGTTTCACACATGGAAGTCATTAAGCACTCTCATAAACCATCAACTCACTCCCCAAGATGTTTAAAACCTATAAGGGAAGCAAACTAGGATTTTTGCATAGTACTTCTACACCTACAGATTATTACCAATCAGAGATTTCTTCCTCTTCCTAAGGTACAACCCAAAGATTATCCCTCCCAGCACTCAAATGATTTAGGTCTGTTATTGCACGAATCATGGTGGGCAGGGGTCTGGATGTTATAAATATTAAAGAATTCTCGGACCAGTTGAAGCACTTTAATCAGGAGCGTTCCAGGACGAAAGTACGAACCTTCAATTGGAATTTCGCCTTGGTGTTGAGCATCCTCATCAGAAAGCTTTAGGAACCTTTACACAAGGCATTGATCCAAGACTTCACAGGTATGGAGTCCTTTTCCAAGCCTCGGCCTCCTGTAAAAGAGTAAGTGGACTACTGAAATTTTAGAATATCAGTGGCTTTGTCCTTTTCCATGGGCTTTATGGACCACAACTTGAGATCAGTTCCTCCAAATACTGTATCATGAATCCCTCCTTTCTAATTCCAGCCATGCCAAAAGCTGGAGAATGACCTTTTATTTTGCCAAAGTTGGTCCCTGAGGTTGTAACTCTGAAAGAAAAGCATTTCTCCAAACACCATATCTCCCACCAAAGATCAAAACTTTCAAGGTTTACGTGATATTAACTTCAGTGATCTTTAAACATAATACAATTATCAGTCATTCCCAGGCCAGGATTTACAAAAAGCAGCCCACATCCACCAGCTATATGAAAGCTTCCTCGCTGAGGTAATTTGGTGCGAGTAGGGAGTTATCTGATATTTTTCCTTCCCCTTAATCTATCCATTTTCTCTAAATGGTTTCTCTGACAAGAGCATGACCTCAATGAGATTAGTGCTCAGGCCTATCGAGTATAGGTCTGCTATAACCTTGAACCACTGCTTTACCAGGAAGTAAAAAACCGCACTGACCTGTGCATCGTAAGGTACCATACCGCAGGATGCATTGTTACTCTATAACAGCAACTTATGAATAATGGGGTGTAATAAACAGATAATGATTTTATAAAACAAAAATTCGTTAACAGAACCACTCGCCTTTATGCGAGAATCTAGTGTCTCTTACATTCATTTGATCACTGGATTTAGCAATGGAATAATATTACAAGCAAAGCAATGACCAGGTCAATGGGGACCATTCAAAAGAAAAAAAAAAGGCAATTCTTAAGTAATGGTTTTAAATATGAAAATTGGGATTTTGAATATTTACCTGGGAAAGCCAATTGTTTCTCATTGAGAAAGAGAATCTCCAAAGAAATATCAAATTGCCATCAATGGCGATGATTGACTGCTATAAGATAAAATAAGTTTTCAATCATCACTAATTCATTTGATAAAATATTATATGTCTCGTATTTATTTCTACTCTGAACGAAGTTGAAATCATAAATTTTTAATAAAAACAATAACAATTGCTTGATATTAATTTTCATTTGTTAACCTAAATAAAAGACCAACTTTTCCTAAACACTAATTTGACTTAAGAAATATATACCTGAACCTAACTCCATCATATTGTACCCACAGGAACCCATTTGAAATTCGTGATTGCATGTTCAACAGTTTCACTTAAGAATATGCTGATATTTAGTATGAAAATTACACTGAAATAAGTTAGAAGGAAAAAAGTACCTTTTTGGAAAACCCAAGATAACCAGTAATCCTAGCTTTTGAAAGATACATAAAGTCTAGGCTACATAAACTTGGCCAAGAATTAAAGCAAAAAGAGAAAACCCCAAGTACATGCAGTCCAAAAATTGCATTTACTGTACTTTCCAATACTTACCAATACTTGGCACTTTTAAACAAAACGCTAAAAAAGCATTCCTTGCATAGCTCATGAGGTGTGGGATTTTGGCAACAGATGTTCTGGTTTATAACCATAACTAATAACAACTGTATAAAAATGAAACAAACTTCTGTAAGGACAGTGAAGGCAAACTAAGCTTTAAAATAACAGAAAATAAAAAACCTAAAAATTGGTTCTGAGCATAACTTTACGAATAAATACCCACCTTGATGGGTGTCTCCGTGGATGCCCCGATGGGTGAGATGTATTAGAGTTCGACTGATAATCCTGACGAGCTGGATCGAGGGACCAGTTGGTTATGGTGTCTCTATAAAATGCTAGTTGTTATTTTTACGTTCTCTTCTAAAATAATCCAATCATAACTATTTTCAACTGGAGACTTCTCTAAAGGCAATCTTACCACAGAACAGTAGTCACGTCACTGCTTACAGTGTATTATATATAAGGACAGAGGCATATATATATATATATATATATATATATATATATATATATATATATATATATATATATATATATATATATATATATATATATATATATATGTGTATATATATATATATATATATATATATATATATATATATATATATATATATATATATATATATATATGTATATATATATATATATATATATATATATATATATATATATATATATATATATATATATATATAAACCCACCAGTGATAGCTCACTTATCAATATTTTGTTCCAGCTGGCAGGACGATTTCTTGACAAAATTTCTAGTAAGGAATAATGGTATTTAAACAATACATTCCAAATCTTCAGAAATTATAGCAAGTTATGGCATTTTACGCATTAATGGAATTGCATTACGTGCTGAAACACAGCTCATTACTAAAATATAATGATAAAAAAATAGATTAAATAAGCTAAAATGTAATTTCACTTCATCTGTAATGAAAGTTTACAGTTTATGAGGATGATGATGATGATGAAGGTGAGAGGGAGGACAACTATTCTTTGGAAGTAGCGTCCCATATGGTAAAAACTTTGGGATGCTTCAAGTCTGGAGTTTTCCTCTCTTTTTTTTTTCTTTTTTTTTTGTCCCTGTTTTTGTCAAAAACTCCCTTTTTGTCACTTTTCTTGATTTAACACTGTTTTGGGGTCAGCATGTTCAAAATCTACTAAATATGTCAAAACAATTCTTCTTCACCCAAGGGCCAAGGGGTTACTGAACTGTAATTGTTCAGTGGCCACTTTCCTCTTGGTAAAGGTAGAAGAGACTCTTTGGCTATGGTAAGCAGCTCTTCTAGGAGAAGAACACTCCGAAATCAAACCATTGTTCTCTAGTCTTGGGTAGTGCCATAGCCTCTGTACCATGGTCTTCCACTGTCTTTGGTTAGAGTTCTCTTCCTTGAGGGTACACTCAGGCACACTATTCTGTCTTTTTTCTCTTCCTCTTGATTTGTTAAAGTTTTCATAATTTACATAGGATATTCATTTTAATGTTGTTACTATTCTTGAAATATTCTATTTTTCCCTTGTTTTCTTTCCTCACTAGACTATTTTCCATGTTGGAAACCCTGTTTTCCCAACAAGGGTTGTTGCTTAGCAATGAATAATAATAATAATAATAATAATAATAATAATAATAATAATAATATTTCCTTTACTTGCACTTTAATTTCTGCAGAGACATTGTTTTGAACATTTCATAAGTTTACGTTATTTCTTATAGCTCTACTTGGAGATATTATCATTATTTTACATTTCCATCCATTCTACTCTCCATGTTTCCTCTTCTGAAAACTGCTCATCCATCTTCATTTGGTGCTGCTTCCGCTCAAGCTACTGCACCTCTTCAATGCAGGTCTTCTTTATGACCATTCACTAACCTCTTGACATCACTATCACTGATTTCCAGGCCAATAGACGAACAGAGAGAATATTTTATACAAGCCCAACCCTTAAGGCCTTCAATTTTCTTTAAAAGTTACAGCTTCTAGAAGCACTTTCACCCTGCAAAGTTCATAGATCTGTAGAAAACTTTTTCCAAGGTTTGTCTACGAAACTGATGCTGAGCAGGATATTAAAAGTGCTTTTTTTAGAACTCTATAGGGGTGACCTATGTGCCATATGTTCAAAACACCACTAAAAATAGGACTTTGGTGTAGGCTACAGTTTCTCTAAGCTCAGAATCAACTGTTGGTCCTTGGGCTAAATGAGAGTTCAGTCAAGGGGCAAGAACTTCACTGTGAAGATATTATACTTCAGCAGCCAATCAAACTCCAAGACTGGAGGGTGCCCTGAAGCACTCTCTATGACATGGAAGACTTTCACAGGCCATATTTTTGCCTAAATATTTCCTTACTCTATATTCAATACTTCACTGCTCTACGCAGTGACTATTTGTCTGGTCTCTACGACTTGGTGTTAACCATCAATGAAATACAACTGATTGCTAGGCAAACTTTTATCTAAAAAAAAGATTTTTCTCTGAGTGGAAGATTAATAGTTTCAAATCCCTACTTGCATTATCACTGGTTATGTCTTTTTTCTCAAATAACATATGTCCTGTTTGAGAACTGTCTAGTCTCAATTGAATACTTATTGAGGAATAGAACCCTCACCAAACTATAATTGATTTCTTAGCAGCATCTTATTAGCACTGGAAGCCTCCCGTGCCCCACAACACTATACAACAGTTCTCTTCTAAAAGTTATTAAAATACTCATGACTGGTTATGAATGCTCAACTAATACTATCCCTTATTACAGGCAGGCTTTCCATAAGATCAATGTAAAATTGTTTTGTTTTTTCACAAATGATAGCCTCAAGAGAAAAAATTACCTACTGTATACCTTTTGTTTATTCAAATGCACAACAATTCATCAAGTGTACACACACACACACACATATATATATATATTATATATATATATATATCTATATATCTCTATATATATCTATATATATCTATATATATATACTGTGTATATACATATATATATATATATATATATATATATATATATATATATATATATATATATATATATATATATATATATATACAGGTAGTCGTCGACTTACAACAAAGAAAGGGACCAAGATTTTGTCATATGTCGAGCCAAAAAAGTGAAGTTTCCGTAGATTTATTATGATCCGGTATGATTCGGCAATCATATGGATCATATTTTATCAATATTTTCTTACTGTCTATCATTATTCCATTTTCTTGTTTCATAGGATATCATATGCTCTATTAATACATTTTAGTATTTTATTTTACAATTTTGAAAGCATTTTACCAATCAAGAATTACTTAAAATTTTGTTTACCTTTGCTTATGATCAGCTGATCTGATAGTGTCGCTACCTACCATATAAAAAAATGGCGTACATATGAATGGCATTTATGTATATATTTTTATGATTTCTTAACTTATTAGAAATATCTTCATGATGAATATTACATCAGTGCCAGTATGTTAAAGGAAACCAGTTTTCATACAGTTCGTCTTATTATTACGCATCATGCGAAATCGTTGCAGCTTTTCTCCATGTGTGTGCAAGACCTACAGGACTCTATCTGTATGTCTTGGCGTGTGTGAACTCGCTCTAGCAATCCCAAACGGGTAGTTCATTTTTAAAGCTTCATACAGTATTCAGTTTTTGGTTCAATATTAAGCCTTCATATTTCATTAGACATTATTGTGTTTAATTGTTGTTTATTAAAGCACATTTATATTTTATTTTTCAATTTCTTGAGCATTTCAATAATCGACAAGTACTTTTGATTTACTTTTGGTTGGCATCAGCTGATATCAAAGTCACGCTACCATATTACGATTATGCGCACATATAGGACGAATAACACTGATTTATATAATTTTCTTGATATTCGAAATCTCTTCCTAATGAATATTACATCAACACCAATAAGTTATAGGGTATCACATTTTACAGACAGTTTGTTTATAGACAGACCCTCCCTCCCTCCCTCTCTCTCTCTCTCTTTTCTTTGTATCATTATTAAGAGGTTTGATTAGAGGAATAGTAAAGCTTCTGAGGGAAATGACTTGATTTGCCCCTCTTTTTCCGCCAGAAATATGACGTCATCAAAACTTTTTTTTCTTAAACTTACAGTAAGTTGTACTACTCTCATAAAAAATGATTCAGACCGCTAAAACACTTGATATGGACACTCAGTGTTTCGATGATGGGAATACTGTGATAAGGTAACTCCGTCACACGATGAAAGGAAATCATTCTGTTTGCCAGCGCACTTCCGCCAGAAATATGACATCACAAGACACGTGACGTAAATTCTACAAAGAATGACTTGCAAAATATGTAAATTCATTTCTTTTTTCTTGCAAGAAATGAAAGAAAAAACTAGCTTACCAAGCAAAAGTATTTTATTTATATAATGTAAAAAGAAATATATTATCTAAGCAAATATTTGTCCTATTAGTGTACTTTTAGATAAAATCGATCTATTATCAGATTAAATAAAACTAGCGTACAGTCAAATTTCCGTTACATAGTACTCACGACAACCGGTACAGACCCACAAAATACTTTGTATCGTTACTTGATATTTCAATAATGAAAATTCTAATACTAATGGTTAGCCTATTGGAAGGAAATCACTGAATTGCCCGGTCGCTTTCTGCCGGTGATATGACATCACTGGACATAAAATGAACTCGACGGATATTAAAACTTTTTTAATTTACTTTTTACAGAAAATAGATATGGCATATTATCAATAAACGAAAATAATAATTCACCAAGATAAATCAATTTATTTTCATACAAGAAAATAGATTATTTCCAAGTAAATATTTGTCCTATTAGCATACTATTTCCGATAGACTTGTGACGTCATCACCCTGACAAAAATCGTCGTAAAGTCGAATCATCATAAGTCGCATAGGTAGTAAGTCGAGAATATATCTAGATCTATATATATATAAATAATCTATATATATATATATATATATATGAAAAATTTTAAGTAATTTTTATTTTTCCTAACATACTTACCGAGAATTACCTCTTCGGAGGGTCCTTGATCCTCTCTCAAACTCGACCAAGATTTCCCGCGCTACCCCCCCTATCTCGCTCCCGATAGTTACTACCCCCGCCGCCAGGATAATTCCTTCGGCCCGGATTAGGGCAGGTCACTGCTTTTCCCGGGTCAGGACATCATTAAGTCCTCCGTTAAGCCCGACTTGGCAATGGAAGAATGGCACTCGGGGATGGAAGGGAGGGCCATTACTCAGAGGTAATTCTCGGTAAGTATGTTAGGAAAAATAAAAATTACTTAAAATTTTTCATTTGTTCCGACACGAATACTTTACCTCGAATTACCTCTTCGGAGACTTACACTTTAGGAGGCGGGAGAGCCATTCTGCCACTTGGTTAGGCACATGGTGCCCGGAGGGCTACGTAATGCGGGGGTACAGAGAGCGGATAGGGGGTAGCAGTGGAAAACTTACGCTTATAATTTAAGGCTTACCTCTTGACATGTTCTCTACTGAATCTTCTCCTGAAGAAGTAGGGATGAGTCTATTCACTTGTTGGGGACGTCTTCCAGCCTGCCACTACACAGCTTGGAGGGCGGCGATGACTGTCCCAATGGAGAATCCATCCAAAGACTTTCTTGAGTAGTCTTTGAGGTAGTGGGCCGTGAAGGTCGACTGGTGTGACCAAGTGCCGGCCTGCAGGATCTGGCCCACTGCCATATTTCTCTCAAAGGCCAAGGACGTGCTCAGGCCTCTGATGTCATGGGGACGGGGAGTGCCTGGTACCGCCACCTTGTCTTCTTCATAAGCCCTAGTGATGACTTGTCTCAGCCAGAAGGAAATAGTGTTCTTGGACACTTTCTTCTTATTAACGCCTGAAGAGACGAAGAGGTTCTTGGCACCTGGACGGAGATGGGCCGTCCTTTCCAGGTACTTCCTGATCGTCCTGACCGGGCATAACTTCAGGTCGTCCGTATTACCTGTCTTGGGAATGGCCGGAACAGAGAAACCTTCGAACCTCGGGTCCCAGACTGCTGGGTTCTGAGTTTTAGCTACAAAGGAGGGTACGAACTTGAAAAATACCTCCTTCCACCCTTTGGAGTGTGCCACGTCGTAGGAGAGACCGTGGATCTCACCTACTCTCTTAGCCGAAGCTAAGGCTAGCAAGAAGACTGTCTTGAGGGTGAGATCTTTGTCCCCGATATCTCTGAGCGGTTCAAAGGGAGGAAGACACAACATTTTCAGGACCTTGGCCAGGTCCCATCTAGGCACTCTCCTGGCTTGGGGAGGGCAGGATTGTTCGAAACTTCTAATCAGCATCCCTATGTGTCTTGATGTCCCTAGGTCGATGCCTTTCAGGAGAAAGACTTGGCCTAAGGCTGCTCGCACTCCTTTAATAGCTGGGATTGACATTCCTATTTTATCCCTAAGATACACTAGAAAATCAGCTATGTCAGGGACCGAGGCTTCGAGGGGTCTTATTTGTTTTGTCGCGCACCATTTCGTAAAGGCGGCCCACTTCGCCTGGTAGACTACGGTAGAGGATTTTCTTAGATATAGGGACATCCTCTTAGCTGTGGAGGAGGAGAACCCCTCCTTCCTCAGGAGTCGCTCGATAGTCTCCAGGCGTGAAGGCGAAGAGAGGGTTGTCGTGGAACCTGAGGAAGTGCGGTTGACTCAGTAGATCTGACCTGGGGGGCAGAGGCCATGGCGGATGGCTTGCCAGGTCTTTCAGATCCGCGAACCACTCTCTCTCCGGCCACCAGGGCGCTACCAAAGTCATCTTTAGGTTTTGGGCGGTTCTTACTCTGTTGAGCACTTGTCTTAGCAGCGTGAAGGGGGGAAAGGCATAAACGTCCAGGTTGTCCCACCTGTGCTGGAAGGCGTCTTCTAGGGCTGCTCCTTCGTCTGGTACCGGGGAGCAATAAACCGGTAACCGCTGGTTGTAGGGACCATTCCGTCCCTACTATCTGACCTACCCTGCTGAGGCCGTCGGCTAGCACGTTCTTTTTCCCGGGGATGAACCTTGCTAGCAGTGTTACCTGGTGTTCGTCCGCCCAGTGCAAGATGTCTACAGTGAGGTCGCACAGTTCCTTCGACTTCATGCCCCCTTGTTTCTTGATGTAGGCTACCACCGTGGCGTTGTCGCACATTAGGGCCACGGTGTTTCCCTTCAACCGACTTGCAAAGTGCAGACATGCCTTTTGTACTGCTTTTAGCTCTAGGACGTTGATGTGGTGATACTTTTCGGTCTCTAACCAGGTCCCGCTTGCTGTTTCCTCCCGCAGGTGGGCTCCCCACCCTAGGCTGGAGGCGTCCGTGAACAGGAGAAACTCGGGAGGACAGGACCCGAGGGGCATCCCCTTGAGGGAGTTCGACCGGCATCTCCACCATTTCAAGGCTGTTTCCGTGTGAGGAAGGACTGGGATCGATGTTTTCTGAGAGCCTGTCTGGGACCATAGAGCCTTGAGGTTCCATTGTACGGGTCTGAGTCGTAACTTCCCTTGGGGGACTAGCTTCTCTAATGAGACCAGATGGCCTATCAGCCTCTGCCAGTCTTTCGCTTTCCTGGGAAGCCCCGACAGGAACGGCTGAATGATCTTGACGAGGTTCTGTATCCTGTCTTCCGAGGGGAAGGCCTTCCCCTGCACGGTGTCCAACGTCATCCCCAAGTACCCCATTTTGTTGGACGGCGTTAGGTTCGATTTCTCCAGGTTGATAATGACTCCCAGACTCCTGCAGAAATGGAGGAGGTCCTTTCCTTGTTCTTCCAAGAGGGCCTTTGAACTGGAAAGGAGCAACCAGTCGTCCAGGTACCTGATGAGGCGGATACCTCGTTCGTGAGCCCATACTGAGACTGTCGCGAAGACCCTCGTGAACACCTGAGGGGCCGTCGACAGTCCGAAGCAGAGGGTCCGGAACTGCAGGATCTGGGAGCCCCATTTTACCCGGAGGAACTTCCGACTCGACGGGTGGACTGGAATTTGGAAGTACGCATCCTTGAGGTCGACCGTCATCATAAAATCTTTCTCCCTCAAGGACATCAGGACGGATTTTGGGGTGTCCATCTTGAAGTCCGTCTTCTTGACGAACCTGTTGAGGGCCGACAGGTCTATCACCGGTCTCCAACCCCCCGTTGCTTTCTCCACCAGGAACAGGCGGCTGTAGAAGCCTGGCCCTGGGAGAAGGACTTCTTCCATGGCTCCCTTTTCCAACATGGAGGAAACTTCTTTTTGTAGGGTAGCCCTTTTCAACGGGTCCCTGGGAGCTAACCATTCTGTTTGGGTGGCTGGGATCAGAGGGGGTGAGTCCGCTATGAAGGGGATCCTGTAGCCTTCTTTCAGGACGGACACCGTCCAAGCATCCGCCCCATACATTTTCCATGCTTGCCAATGGGGTCTGAGGCATCCCCCAACCCGAGGCTTGGGCGGGAGTAGGGGGCCTCTCCCTCTACCTTCTCCTAGAGGGGCGGCCTGATCTGCCCCTCTTCGAGGCGGAGTAACCCGACCTGAAGGAGTTGGCAGAAGTTGTAGTTCCCCTGCGGGAGGGCTGAGGAGATGATGACCAGGAAGAGGAGTGGGCGTCCCTCCTTGAAGAGCTGGGAACAGCTTGAGGGGTCACGGTCCTCTCCGAGACTGACCTCCTATACGGAGGTCTCCTGGAGGATGATTGCTTAGGGACGTTGACTTCTCTCCTCTTGGACACCTTCTCCATCAGTTCTTCCAATTCCTTCAAAGGAAACAGGGACTCTCCTCCTAGGGGTAGGGTGCGAATGACTCGCGCCTGTCTGTCTGGGATTTTCCTTGCTACCCTGGAAAGCACTGTGTCCCTCTTCCGGAGGACCCAGTTGGCCGTCAGGGAGAGAGCCTGGTATGCCATAAATTTGAGCGCTTTCCCCCCGGAAGTGATAATGTCCGACAGGAGACTCTGTTGTTCCGGGTCGTCGGGGTCTGTGGAGGCCTGTACATTCACTAACGTGGAGGCCCACCAGTCCAGCCATGAAGAGACGTTAATCATGTCCCTCGACATCTCCTCCATCATGCCTGCTTCAGAAGCCGAGAAGGACACAGGGGCTGAGCTGGCCCTTTCGTCCGAGCCGCCTTGTCCTAGGACATCCACGGCTGAGTCCACTCTACAGGGGCCCGGGCGTCGTCCTTCTGGGATATAAATTTTGGCCTGTAGTTTCAGACCCTGGAGGAGTTTGGAGGAACTCTGGGACCTGGGGGCCTCCGCAGTGCTGGCCACCAAGTTATCTATGTACTCCTGGCCGAGTACTAGGTCTGGGGCGAGGGGCAGGGCCAGAGAGGACTTCGGAAGGACGTCCCGATGTGTGTACCTCAAGAGGCTCGACCTCCAGGTATTCACCTTCGGCGCCTCGGGTTCAGGAATCCCATGGGTCCTCCTGATGCGGGCTACCACCCTTCTGTAGGCGGAGTCCTCCGACGGGGAAACCTCGCCTCCGTCGACCGAGGTATCGGCTTGGCTGGGGGGAGCCGTGCTTGGGAGGTAGACTGGCTTCTCCCTACTAGGTCCCAGGGAGGCCGTCCCGCAACCGTAGGGCGCACCGTACACGGTCGGGTCTCGCCGTGTGGCGGGTGCCACCGACCCCGGGAGGCCTTTCGACTGGGCCAAGGCTCTGGACGCGGAGGACACGGTCCTGGTGGGAAGACCCGAACCCGGCAACCGGTCCTTCCCGCTCGACGTCCGACCCGGTTGGGCTGGTTCGGTCGGGCTGCCTTCTCGGAAGCGCGCTTCCTCCCGCCGGGTGGGGTGAACCGAAGGCCTCGAGGACTTGTGCCTGAGGGTGAGGTCCTTCTTGCGTGGCCGGTCGAGCGGTTCCAAGTTGCATGTAGGCAGTGACAACTTGGAGGCTCGATCACTGGACCGAGAGTCTGGCGAGCGGTGCTTCTTGGACTCTCCTGGGGGCACGTAAAACCATTCGCCGCCGCCGGGAGAGACCTCCCTCTTGTACCTACGGGAGTGAGAGCGTGGGCGCCTCCTACTGTGTCGCGACCTCGACCTAGAGCGAGAACGATCGCTATCGGTCCGCGCTCTCTTACGGTGCCGTCTCTCCCTGCGTTCTCCCTCGGAGGATGAGCCTTCTTCCGAAGAGTCCGAGGGTGCCACGTTCTTCCCGTAACGACTGCTAGAGTGATGCGCAGGGGAGGCCCTTCGCCGCCGACCGTCCGAGACAGGGTGCTGGAGAAAGTCCTCGGGAACTGCCGTGGATACCGAGGGTACTGAGACCACTCTGTCCCTACTAGAAGGCCATGGACCCAGGGATACGTCCATCCTCAGCGGAGACCTCCCTGGAGTCTTCGGTAACTTCCAACCGAAGGAGTCGCTACTCGGGCGACGAATTCTCGAGTGGTTCTCTTCTGGCGGGGGGGAACCCGACGCACCGGCCCACGAGGGCTGCGGGGAGACCGAGAACGCCACACTGCCCCATACCGGGTCTTCCGAGGAAGCGTGCTCCCCTGCCACGTGGCCCGAATCGCCCGAAACACTCGCGGCCCTTCCGTTTACTCCCGAGGGGCCAGCCCTTGGTTCCTCCGTCACACTGGGTTCACTTGGGAGGACACTATGGGTCACAATTACACTGGGGGCTTGCTGGCCACTCCTCTGCGAAGGAGACGGAGAGGCCGAGGCTTCGTCGGACCGATCACTGACCGACTGTAAGGAAGCCACGCCATTCACTTTCTTTGGGGAACGCTTAGACGACTTCTTTTTCTTAGTACCATAACGTACCCACTGAATTCCGTCCCAACTCACGCACTCGGAACATGTGTCCGAGGAGGAACAAACTTTACCCCTGCACGTGGAACAAAGGGAATGCGGGTCAACCTCTGGTTTAGAGAGGAAAGCCCCACACGACTTTCCTGCTCTAGGACCAGGACAACGACGCACGTTCTCCATCGTTCGCACACGAAGGTCAACACTAACGAGTTACAGAAAACCCTGGATAACACAAGGGAAACGGACTGAGGACACTTTGCGAAAACGCACTATCGCAGAAAAAACACAAGTCCGTACACTGGGAACACGTGGGAACACAACGCGCCAAAGGATCGAAAGATTTAAGCGAGAGAGTGAGATGCTTCGGATCTCACGACCAAGGACTTAATGATGTCCTGACCCGGGAAAAGCAGTGACCTGCCCTAATCCGGGCCGAAGGAATTATCCTGGCGGCGGGGGTAGTAACTATCGGGAGCGAGATAGGGGGGTAGCGCGGGAAATCTTGGTCGAGTTTGAGAGAGGATCAAGGACCCTCCGAAGAGGTAATTCGAGGTAAAGTATTCGTGTCGGAACAAATATATATATATATATATATATATATATATATACTGTATATATAAGTAGTCGTCAAGTTACATCTGAGATAGGGACTGAGAGACGCGTCAACTTAAAATGTGAAGTTTCCGTAGATTTATTATGATGCATCATGATTCGGCAATCGTCTAGGTCATATTTTATCAACATCTTGTTTCATAGGATATCATATGCTCTATTAAAGTATTTTTGTTTTCCATTTTTTAATTTCGGAGGCATTTTAACAAATCAAGAATTGCTTAAGTTTTGTTTACCATTGGTTATAATCAGTTGATCTGAAGGTCCTGCTATTATTATTACTAGCTAAGCTACAACCCTAGTTGGAAAAGCAAGATGCTATAAGCCCAAGGGCTCTAACAGGGAAAAATAGCCCAGTGAGGGAAGGAAATGAGGAAATAAATAAATTATGAGAACAAATTAAAAATAAATAATTCCAAAGACAGTAACAACGTCAAAACAGATATGTCCTATATAAACTAAAAAAAGACTTGTGTCAGCCTGTTCAACATAAAAATATTTGCTGCAACTTTAAACTTTTGAAGTTCTACTGATTCAACAACCCATTTAGGAAGATCATTCCACAACTTGGTCACAGCTGCACTGAAACTTCTAGAAAACTGTGTAGTATTGAGCTCCTCATGATGGAGAAGGCCTGGCTATTAGAATTAACTGCCTGGCTAGTATTACGAACAGGATAGAATTGTCCTGGGAGATTTGAATGTAAAGGATGGTCAGAGTTATGAAAAATCTTATGCAACATGCATAATGAACTAATTGAACAACGGTGCCAGAGATTAATATCTATATCAGGAATAAGAAATTTGATAGACCGTAAGTTTCTGTCCAGTAAATTAAGATGAAAATCAGCAACTGAAGACCAGACAGGAGAACAATACTCAAAACAAGGTAGAATGAAAGAATTAAAACACTTCTTCAGAATAGAATGATCACCAAAAATCTTTAAAGATTTTCTCAATGAGCCAATTTTTTGTGCAATTGAAGAAGACACAGACCTAATGTGTTTCTCAAAAGTAAATTTGCTGTCGAGAATCACACCTAAAATTTTAAAAGTGTCATACAAAGTTAAAGAAACATTATCAATACTGAGATCCGGATATTGAGGAGCCGCTGTCCTTGACCTACTTACAATCATACTTTCAGTTTTGTTAGGATTCAACTTCATACCCTATAATTTGCACACCCCATAATTTGCACCATACACTAATTTTAGCTAGATCTCTATTGAGGGATTCAGCAACCTCAGATCTACATTCAGGGGATAAAATTGATGCAAAGAGAGTAGCACCATCTGCATATGTAATAAGCTTGTTTTCTAGGCCAAACCCCATGTCATGTGTATGTAGTATGAAAAGTAATGGGCCAACAACACTACCCTGTGGAACACCGGATATCACATTCCTATAATCACTATGGTGCCCATCAACAACAACTCTTTGAGATCTATTACTTAAAAAATCAATAATAATGCTAAGAAACGACCCATCCACTAACAACTGTTTGAGTTTGAAAACAAGGGCCTCATGATTAACACGGTCTAAGGCAGCACTAAAATCAAGGCCAATCATACAAACTTCCTGCACACAATCAAGGGATTTCTGTACAGCATTGGAGATTGTAAGAAGGGCATAACATGCTCCAAGGCCTTTACGAAATCCCAATTGCAAACTAGGGAATAGATGATTACCTTCAGCAAACCTATCAAGACGTTTTGCCAGAAGACGTTCAAAAACTTTAGATAATGTGGGAGTTTTGGAAATTGGGCGGTAATCAGTTGGACTTGAGCTACCACAAACACATTTACATAAAGGATTAACATTATGAATTTTCCAACAAGTGCTAAAAGCTCTTCTTCTTGCTAACTTGCGCAAAATAACCGATAACTTTGGAGCTAAGAAATCAGCAGTTTTTATAAAAAACAAAGGAAAAACACTATTTGGGTCTACACCTCCATAAGGATCAAGGTCCATCAACAGACCTTTAATTTCACGAGATCGAAAAGCTAAACTAGTTGGTTTAGCTTCAGGAAAACAGGAATGTGGAAGTTCAAACTTTTCATTACTCTGTTTACTGTCAAAAACATAAGCCAAAAGGGTTGCCTTCTCCTTTGGACAGTGAGTGACTGAGCCATCTGGTTTAAGTAAAGGAGGAACATTAACATCTACACCAAAGAGTGCAGATTTAAGGGTAGACCACCATTCATGTTCCTGAGTTGTACCAGAAAGAATTTCTTTTATGGTTAAATTGTATTCTTTTTCAGTTGAAGCATAAACTCTCTGAGCAAAAGCTCTAAGCTGAGTATAGTTATTCCAGGTCAAATCTGATTTGTTACCCTTCCAAAGATGATAGGCCTCCTGCTTCTCTAAATAAGCACATATACAATCATCACTGAATCACGGGTTTTCCTTCACTTGGTACCTTAGCACACGAGAAGGGATAGGCCTATCAATTATGCTGACTAGATTCTCATTCAAAGGTACAACAGGATCAACATTACTATAATAATTGTGACCAATTCAAGCACAAACGATCATGCAAAATCCCATTCCAATCTGCTTGAGATTTCATATAAATTTTACAAGAGTATGATAAATCAGGGACAGGCTTCTCAGTCTTCACCACTAATGAAATCAAGGAATGACCAGAAGTCCTGACTAGAGAACCAACCTTAGTTGTTATAACGCCAGGGGAGTCAGTGTATACGAGGTCCAAGTAATTCTTCACTTATAATTTGTTCACAGCCTGATTCAAGAGGCAAAGTCTAAAGCTCTTAAGCCATGGCGATCGGTAGGAGAGATAAAACTTAACCACTCCCTATAGTGAGCATTGAAATCACCAACAAAGACTAAAGAAACCATTCTATCATCTTCTTGTATCTTGGCCCTAATGGTAGGAAGACAATCGAAGATAGAATCATCCATGTCTGGATTCCAGTAAATGGAACACAAATAAAAGTTGTTATGCCTGCCACAAACTTTTACTACCTGAACCTCATGACATCCACATTCATAGCAGGAAATAATGAGAAGCAGGGTACTCGGTCCTAATATACACCGCCATTCCCCTGGCCCTAGGGATGGCATCACGTTTCAACATTATTGGCTTCTTAAAACCAGTAGCTCAGATGAGTACCTCATATCAGAAACCAAAGTTTCTGAGCACAAAAGAATATCATACTGTCTGGACGTAACTGTAAGGTCTTGAATATATGCGTGAAGACCACGAATATTGCAATAGAGTAGACAACATTGACGGAATCTAGGATGCACTGGTCCCGGATTTTGCTCAATGTCACCAGACAACATAAGAATTAATGGTAATAAAAAAGACATGTCATACTATTAACATGAATTATAACAAAAACAATATGTACAGCAATTTAAATAAAGTGATTGATCAAACCCATAGACTACAGAAAAAAGTGAAAAAAGATAGAAGTGTGTGCCCGAGTGTACCCTCAAGCAAGAAAACTCTAACCCAAAACTGGAAGACCATGGTACAGAGGCTATGGCACTACCCAAGACTAGAGAACAATGGTTAATTTTGGAGTGTCCTTCTCCTAGAAGAGCTGCTTACCATAGCTAAAGTGTCTCTTCTATCCTTAGCAAGAGGAAAGAGGCCACTGAACAATTGCAGTACAGAAATTAATGAGGAAAGATGAGAATCTGTAAAGAATAGGCCAGATTATTCGGTGTATGTGTAGGCGAAGAAAAAATAAGCCGTAACCCGAGAGGTATCCAATGCATTACTGTCTGGCCAGTCAAAGGATCCAATAAGTCACTAGTGGCAGTATCTCAACGGGCATCTGGTGCCCTCTCTCTCTACCATATCAAAAGATTGCGCACATACGAATGGCGTATTTTTTATATAATTTCTTAATTTATTCAACATATCTTCATGATGAATATATCAGCACCAATATGTGACAGGATATCACAGTTTTCATACAGTTCATTTATAGCAATTATTATTAGCTAACTTGTCATGTGAATATGTTCTAGTTCTTTCTCTGTGCGTGTGTGTTTATGTGTGTACCTGCGCACGCCTAGAGGTAAGTCCTTTTTAAAGCTTCATACAGAATTTAATTTTCATTTCAATAGCCTTCATATTTTATTAGACATTATTGTGTTTATTTGTGGTTTATTAAAGCATGTTTATATTCAATTTTTCAATTTCTTGAGCCTTTCAATAATCAATAATTACTTTTGACTGGCACCTGCTGATCTCGAGGTCACGCTGTCATATTGCGATTATGCGCGCAGACAATCCGAATAACTCGGAGTTGTTTATTTAATTAACATTTAAAATCTCTTCATAATGAATATTACTGTACATCAGTACCAATGTTATAGGGTATCAAAGTTTCCATACAGTTTGTTTACAGACCTTATCATTAGTTATCATAAGGGGGGTGGGACACACACACACACACACACACACACACACACACTCACTCTCACACTAGAAGTCACCAGGAAAAAGTCTTGGTTTCACTACAACTTGCAGCAGTCACAAATTTCTTCCTGAAAGCAAGATTCAAGGTTACCAACAGTGAATTCAAAATGAGAGAGAGAGAGAGAGAGAGAGAGAGAGAGAGAGAGAGAGAGAGAGAGAGAGAGAGAGAGAGAGAGAGAGAGAGAGAGAGAGTGTGTGTGTGTGTGTGTTTGTCAAAGATATTTTGAATAAATTAAGAAAATATATAAACATTATGCCTTCTCTCGATACGGTAGCGGGACCTTCAGATCAGCTGATCACAACCGCTGGTAAACAAAGAAAGTTGATAATATTTTTAATGTTAAAATACTTCCGAAACTGAAAAATGGAATACATAAATACTTTGATAGAGCATATGATATCCTATGAAACAGGAAAATGATATACTGTAAAGTAAGAAAATAGGGTTAGTGTGACATATAATTGCCGAATCACGACGCAGCATATTAATCTACGGAAATTTCCCTTTTTAAGTTTGACATACATCCACATTGACTTACAATGCGTCTCTCAGTCCCTATCTCAGTCGTAAGTCAACGACTACCTGTATATGAGGTTCCAACATAAATTCTTTTACCTAACCTACAGTCTAAAATGCTTCTCAATTCAGAGCTAAATTTAACTTTTTCTAACAAGATCATTAGTAGTATAACCAGGAAATTCCCTGCTTAACAGGCTGTTATAACTTGGTCGCCTAATGTTGTAGTAAGCTTATGAATAGTATCTAGAACCTATACAACCAAGGTAAGTCGACAGCAAAAGATTTTATTGTCCAACGTAATACTCAAGTCACTTAAATTCCTTTTAAACATATCTAATCCAAACACTTCTAATTTACATTCTGGATGCTTAAACCAATTACCTTGGTTACGTTAAGAGACAGCCTGAAATACAGGGAGAGATACACAGAAAAGGAAAGTGGTATTTATACCAAAGTAACACGTTACCCATATTGACCTATCCTTTATTTTACTTTCTAAATTTGAAATAACAGACACTCCTTTTCACACAAGAAAGTAAACTGGAATATTCTAATAAATAAACTCTTACTCTTAGCCTTGGTTAACTACATGAACAAACAAAAACTCTTTATTGAACTTACACTTACATAGCTACATGTTATTTATAATGCTCTTGAAATAGAAATAATTTCTATTTGAAGTGGAAAAGCCTCTAGCATTATCGTCTACATTTAAATCGACAATGGTTAAACACCACAGCTTTAATCTTCTTCAGCCAAAAGAATATGAAAGATTAAGATGACAACAGCTAAGTGAGGACTTTATTCATAGTGCCAACGTCCCTCTACTGCATCTTATTTCATTTCCATCATGACCAAGCTTTTTCATTGAAAAAATGAAAAGCATATAAATTTCAGGAAAATTTCATTAAAGTAATGAAGCTTTATCACTTGCTAAAATATCAACACCAAAATGAACTCTAGCATAAACAAATTTGTTGCTAGAGTGGTTACTAGAAAATTGTTACAAACTTTCTCAAACCAAAAAGGGCCTGGAGCTCCAAGGTGAAAAATATATCTTTGTAAGCATCAAATCAAAAGGGTTAATATTAATAAACTGAAGAAGTATGTTATTACTAGTAACTTTTATTTCTACATTGAATATATTAAGTGTTACACTTTAAAATGCATACTGTATATGTATACTTTACTTATCACGAATGGGCTTTTAGAAAAGATGAGAGAGGAGGTAGATATGTAAATATTGCCAGTACAATATTGTAACATAGTGTACTATAATATCTAAATAACAATTACATTACTTAAGCGTATATCTAACTGTACAAGGAAAAAAAATTAACATCTATAGAGCTTAGGATCTCCTATTATGTGGAACTCCTGTCAATAAGGAGAACCTGCTGTAAAGAACCATTGAGCTTCTGTTTCTATAATACCAAGATCTTCAACATTCTCCAGTCTATGATCTGATACACAAGAGACCTAAACAACATAAGAATTATTTCAAAGCTCTGTAACTGCAATATTAGATATTTTACTTGTCACAATTAATCTAACTTAAGGAGATTTCTGACTGTGAGGTCTTACTGTATTATTAGCAACATGAGGCTATTCCCTCAACCTTCTAAGGCTATCTCGGCAGGGATAATGTATACACACCAGCAGATACAATAAATCTTAGAGCAGGTGGAATGTACTGTATACACCCAAGAAGATATTCATATTTAAACGGAAACCAAAAACACCAACCTCGGGCGTATAAGTTCGCGCATGCTACTTGCCGTCTGGGATTAACTGCCAGAGACCAGACAAACAAAATTCTAAAGGAGACTTGCCATGATAATCAGTAACACCTCTGACAAAATAGTAGGAAGTCACAAAAGATAAAAAAGAATGACTTTTCAATCAAGAAACAGTACCATTCTCATTTTCTTAAGCAAGTAATCAACAATCATTGCTGAAGAGGGTACTGTAGTCTTCAAACATATATTGCAACAGAACCTCTTTTGACAGTCATATTGGCAATTCTTTAACCCTTTTACCAGCAATGGACGTACTGGTACGTTTAACAAAACTCACCCCTTTACCCCCATGGACGTACCGGTACGTCCTTGAAAAACACTGCTATTTACATTTTTTTGCATATTTTTGATAACTTTATGAGAAACTTCAGACCTTTTCCCAACTAATGAGACTAACCTGACCTTTCTATGACAAAAATTAAGGCTGTTAGCGCAATTTAAAAAAAAATATACAGTATATTACAAAACGTGCTTGAAAAAGAAAACGCCTGGGGGTTAAGGGTTGGAAAGTTCAAAATAGCGTTGGGGGTAAATGGGTTAAGGCATTTATCGAGTATTTATAAGACTAATATTTCAGAACAGTATTGGAAAATATAGTATGAAAACTGCAGTAAATTTTCAAACTTCACTATGAGCACATCCTTTTATAGCATAATTTTACTTAACAATCTATAATTTTTGGAACAACTACTACTCTAACAACTGTACCAGGCCTAAATAAAAATTTGTATGTAACTTACCTGTATAAACCATATGGTAATTGTCCATTCTTAACTTTAAAGTCAGTCAACATGAAACTGAATAAAAACTAACATTTCAGACATGCTGCCACTCTCTACCAGTGTAAGTACATGTTCACAAAAAAAAAAAAGAAAAAATAAAAAATAAGTACAGCATAGTGAATTGTACCTTCCTCATTAACCACAGTATACAGTATATGCTATAACTGTACGAAAATTTGAGATTTCTCCTCTGTACAGCATACTGTACTAAAAACCGTTTTCAACACTAAAATCAAATGTAACAAATTTACTAACCTTGAACGTGACTTGGAAGGTGGCTTCTTAGCTTTAGCTTTCTTCTCACGATTAGCACTTGGGCTGCGACTCCTTTCTTTTTGGGTCTTCGCTGTTGATCTGATAAGGGGAAAAATTACGTGTAAACAATTTGTAATCATTTTTAGTTAATTTCAAAAAATAATTACTAGACATTTTGAATTATCAAGATATGATGTTTATAATAATATTGCTACAGTAATACCTCGACATACGAGTGTCCCAACATATGAGAAATTTGAGATACGAGGAAAGTTTTGAGCAAATTTTTGTCTCGAGATACGAGATGGTTCCCTCGCTCTTTCCCATCGGATCTCCGTTGCGTAAAGTTCTCTCCGAACATCAGCCGTAGAGTTTGCATTTTTTACATGTCTTTTGCGTTAATCCGTAAAGAGTTAAGTGAATAAGCAATAGGTCAAAAGTAAGCGAGTGCAAACAAGGTTAGTGAAAAGAAAAAGCGTATGATGACAATCGAGATAAAGCATGAAAGCATAAAACATGAGAGTGGTGTACGAGTGACTGAGCAGGCTCGCCAATATGAGAGGAGTAGCCTACATCAAAATTATGTACCATCCTCAAGCAGAAGAATGCTATAAAGAAGGAAATCAGAGACATGTTAGCGAAGTGGCAGGAGTTTTCTGATTTTCTGGAAAAGAGGCACATGGAAAAGTTGGCGTGTGGTTGTGCGTTAGCCTTTTGTGACGACACTTGTGACGTCAATTTCGAAACATTTTGAAGGAGAGACAAAAGCAAACATCCCAAGATAGGTTCCTTTTAAAACGGCTGGCAAAAAGTGAAGGTGAAAGCGAGTTAAAAGGCGAGGCAAAAAGAGCCAAGCCGGAAGAAAGTAAAAAAATGAAAATGAAAACAAAATTAGAATAAAGTTTAGTGTAACATAAGATTTACATTTAAAAGCTAATTTCATTCAAGTTAAATTTGAAGTTTGTTATATTATGTAGTGTTACAAAAGTTTAGCGTACCGAACGTGTTGCCGTCAAGTCTCTCTCCTCCCCTTTCTCTCTCCCTCTTCCTACGCACACACCCCTGTTAGCCGCTACCGTCTGTCTCGAAGGTGAGAACTCCATAATAATGTCACATTTTATTACCGATCATAACCAGTACATAGGTATTTGTTATTTTGTGAGTGTACGTTGTAAATTAGAACAATTAAAAACCTATTTTCCACTGTAATATGACAAATTCGTAGGTAATTTGTATTTTTCTTAACTATACAAACCTTAGCTATTTAATATGGGTTATTACTTTCGGCGTAGCTGAAATGACGAGCCATTAGAATTTTAACGAGGGTTTACTACCCCACCGCTAGTTAACGGGGGGTAGGGAGGGTAGCCTGCTCCCCCCCACCCCCCCACACACACACACACCTGTGCTGAGCTCACTTTGCTTAGAGGTAGGACTTCACGGGGGATAGGGCTGGCGGGCAAGTTTGATTAAATAGCCAAGGTTTGTATAGTTAGAAAAAATACAAATTACCTACGAATTTGTCATTTGTTCTGTAACTGAAATACAAACCACGCTATTTGATATGGGTGACTCACCCCTTAGGAAGGTAGGTAAGTCCCAGCCAGTACTGACTTCTGGCTTTGCCCGGGGACTCAGTATCTGAGTGTGTCAGCACTCAACAATAAGGAGTCCCTGCACCTCACTAGAACCTTGCTGCGCAAGGGCTGTGGCCTACGTAAGCTGTGTGTGAAGGTCTGAAGTGTGACTTGTCCTAGGAAGTTGACCTGTAGTCCCTTAGAAGGAAACTTTAGTCTAGGACTCTCCCAATACCACCTCGTTAGGGTATGGGGACGTGACAGTATTATCTTAATACTCGGAACACAAGGAAACATGGTTTACCTGCAGTGGTTTGAGGTCAGCTGTGCAGAGAACCCAGGATGCTGCTTTCCCCAAGAGAGGGGAGAATGAAGAAAAGAGTAAGGGCCAGACAAATCTTTTCATTCATGCAGACTAAGACCAGGTAACAATGCCCTCAACCTTCTGCTACTTGTCCACTAAGGAGCCTGAGGTTTTAAACCAGCTGTTGTGCAGTCACCACAGGGCCGATAGAAAACGTATCGAGCCTCCTGTGGGTCACGTCGTGCAGGTAGTGGGCTGTGAAGGTCGTCTGATGCTTCCACACCCCAGCTTGAAGAACCTGCGTCACTGAGAAATTTCTCTTGAAGGCCAGGGACGTAGCTACGCCCCTGACATCATGTGCTCTAGGGTGACATGACGGAGGGGGGTCTGGATTCAGGGACAGATGGATCACCCTACGAATCCATGCCGAGATGGTGTTCTTGTTGACCCTCCTCTTAATCCTCCCAGTGCTAACAATGCTTGCACCTGGGGACGGACTGTAGCCGTTCTTCTGAGATATAACCTCAGACTCCTTACTGGGCACAGTAGGAGAAGGACTGGGACATCTGTTACAGAACGGAGACTCGAATCCGGAAGGAGTCGAACCGAACGCCCGGCACCCCCTGATTTTGAGTCTTAGCACCAAACTCAGGGATGACTTTAAATGTTACCTTCCCCCCATACCCTTGCAGGGGCGATGTCATATGAGAGCCCATGAAGTTCACTGACTCACTTGGCCGAAGCCAAAGCTGGTAAGAACACTATCTCCCAAGTTAGGTGGCGAACTGAAGCCTGGCGTAATGGTTCATACTGAGAACCCGAACCACGTTCCATGGAGGAGGTCTCACATCCGACTGAGGGCAGGTAAGTTCATAACCTCGTATGAGTAGGGAAAGTTCCAGCGAGGAAGAAAAGATCATTCCTTTGAGCCTAAGGCTAGATTTAAGGCCGAACGATAGCCTTTCACCGCCGAGACTGAAAGGCGCCTTTTCTTCCCGCAAATACACGAGGAACTCCGCTATTGCTGGAATAGTGGCATCGAGTGGAGAGATATCCCTTCCAAGACACCAACCACAGAAGACTTTCCACTTTGCCTGGTAGACAGATGCGGATGATTTTCGCAGATGTCTAGAAATCCTAATCGCAACTTGTTGCAAAAATTCCTCTCTCAGCGAGGAGATGCTGGATAGTCACCAGGCGTGAAGACGTAGCGAAGCTACGGCTTTGTGGAAGATGCTGGCATGTGGTTGTCTGAGTAGATCGTGTCGTGGAAGGAATTCTCAAAGAAGTTCCATTAGGAATTGCAGAAAGTCCGGAAACCATTCCGCGTGATGCCATAGCGGAGCTATGAGGGTCATTGAAAAATTGACCGATATTCTGGTCTTATTGAGCACTCTCCTCATCAGACAGAACGGGGGAAAGGCGTACACGTTGGTGTTGTTCCCCCGTTGTTGGGAGGCATCTTGCCAGAGCGCCTTGGGATCCGGGACTCGGGGAAGTACAGTGGAATCTTGAAGATCAGCGCTGTCGCGAACAGATCCACAGTCTGGGAACCCCACAAAGTCAGGACTCTGTTGGCTACTAGATGACACAAAGACCACACGATACTCACTATCTGAGACGCTCTGCTCAGATTGTCGGCGACCACATTCCTCTTGTCTGGAATGAAACGCGCCGATAGTAGAATCGAGAGGACTTCGGTCCATCTCAGTATCTCTTCTGCAAGATGGGATAGCTGCTTCGAAAAGGTACCTCCTTGCTTGTTGATGTAAGCCACTACTGTGGTGTTGTCGCTTATTACCACCACAGTGACCTGCCAGGTATTGTTGGAACTGCTGAAGGGCCAACAAACCGGCCTTCATCTCTAGACGATTTATATGGAGGCACTTTTCTGATTCTGACCACAGGCCTGAGGTCCTGTGGTACAGAACGTGCCCCCCCCCCCTTTCTTTGAGGCGTCCAAAAACCGCATTAAATCCGGGGGAAGGACGAGAAGAATCACTCCTCTTCGTAGGTTCTCGTCTGTCACCCACCACTGGAGGTCCGTCCGTTCCGCAGGACCTATAGGGAACATGACGTCCGGGGAATCGCAACCTTGATTCCACCGGGAATTGAGCCGCCACTGGAGAGATCTCATCCTGAGGCGATCATTGGGAACTAGACGAGCCAAAGATGAAAGGTAACCAAGCAGACGTAACCACGATTGGGTTGGAAGCTCTTCTCGACTGAGGAAAGGGCTTGCGACCCTTCTCAGCCTTGCTATCCTGTCGTCTGATGGGAAGGCTTTGTGGAGATTGGTGTCTATAATCATGCCTAGGTAAACCAGTCTTTGAGTGGGAAGCAGAGAGGACTTCGAGATTTACCATGATCCCCAGATCCTGGCAAAGTCCTAGAAGTTTGTCTCGGTGTCGAAGAAGGGATGACTCCGAGTCTGCTAGGATCAGACAGTCATCCAGTTAACAGAGGAGACGGATGCCAATCCTGTGTGCCCACGATGATATTAGGGTGAACACTTCTGGTGAAACCCTGTGGTGCTGTGGAGGGACCGAAACACAGCACCTTGAACTGGTATCCCTTGTGGTCTAGGCTGAATCCTAAGTACTTCCTTGAAGACGGATGGACTGGGATCTGGAAGTATCTGTCCTTCAGATCCAGTATACACATGAAGTCTTGCGGCTTCACAGCAAGACTGACCGTGTTTGCGGTCTCCATGCTGAACGGAGTTTGCTTTAATCTGGACCTCTGCCCTAAAGGCCCGCCCTCTTGCTGATCCCATGGCAAGGGAGCTAAATGACACCGGATTCATCCTCAGGGGAGGTAGAGATGTTGTGAACGGGACGCGATATCCCTGACTGATTACGGAAATCGTCCAGGAATCGGCCCCGAGTTGCTGCCACCTGTCTGCGCAACCTTGTAGGCAACCTCCAACTGCGGACATGCAGGGGGACTGCCAATCCTAGCGTTTGCGGCCTCGGCTGCTCCCTCTAGGATTCTTCCCTCCCCTGGAGGACTTCTTGCCTTTCTTGTCCTTGACCGGAAATGGCTTAGACACCACTGTCTTCGCTGCCGTTGTCTTGGTGGGACGTGACTGCTGGGGTGCTGGAGGTTTATAGGGCTTGAATGTCAAAGCCCTATGTAGGAAGGAGTCTTGGTGACTTCCTCCACCTCTCAGCAGCCTGGCTCCACGTCCTTAGGTTCAAACAGGTTCGTTCCCATAACGGAAGAATGTCTGAGCCTGTAAATTTCGGTGCTAGGGGCCTCCCGGTATTGTCTTGGAGTCCTTTGACTCCCTCCTGGGAGGGATGCAGGACTCCAACAACGACGGAGGCAGGCTCTTCTCCACCCTTATTCGAGAAGACTACCACGCGAGGTGGGGTTTCCATCAATAGTGTGATGGGGGAACGTCTCACCTCATGTGACTCTCCTAAGGACAGGAAATCTTCGTCCGAAGGGGTAGGAGAAAAATCTGAGGGGGGAGGATGCCTGCCTCGAAGACTTACGAGAAGACAACTTCGTCCTCGGAGAAGTTACCGCGTCCGAAACTCTTCTTTTCCTCTTAAGGGGAGTAGATGAAGCCAAGGATTTGTGGCCCAACTTAGAAAGAACAGGCTTGAAAGCCTGTGCTACCGCTCTGATTACAGCCCCAAACCAGGGCTGCCGGCTGCGCTGTCAGACACTCCCTCTGGAGGGGGAGTTGCCTGTAAGAAGAAAGAAGATAAGGAAGAAATGTCCCTGGACCTTTCTGGAACCTTCCCCCCTACCGGCAAGTGCGCTGTTCTGTGCTTGCGGGGGGGATGCGGTGATGGCGTCCTTACCACGCGTTGTACGGCAGCCTCGCATGTGGGAGCGCGCTGGCGCTCGCGAGATGGGGAATACCCGGGGCTCGCGGGCAGGAGACTCCTGGAGCGCTCACACGCGGGCGAGACTTCATAGAGTGCGCAGGAATCAGATTGACGTACAGGACCCGAATGAAGAGCCTGTGTGGGCCAGAATATTGGCACGCGCAGCTATTGGCGCGCGTGTATGAGTTTGTTGGCGCGCGGAAGACTATTGGCGCGCACGCAAAAGACTATCGGAGCGCGCGCGGAAAACTATCGGCGCGGGCGAAAGACTATCAGAGCTCGCGCGCGCGGGTACCGATGGTCTCCCGCGCGTGTGCGAAGGTACCGGTGTGCGCGCGGGAAACCATTGGTACCCGCGCACGGACGATCGTCGGCGCTTACGCGCTCAAGAAGATCGTCGGCGCTTGCTCGTGTAAGAAGACCGGCGAGCGCGCGCTTTACGCGCTAGAAGGTTGAAGGGTCAGCTGGCAGGACGATCAGGAACTGGGATGTGTCCTTAAAAAAAGGGCGGGCGACTGTAAGCAGGTCTGCTTTAGAGTCCAGGACCGAAGTCCTTCGTTGCAGCGCAAGGTTGCGCTGGTAGATCGGTAGGTCAGCTGGCAGGACGATCAGGAACTGGGATGTGCCCTTTGGAAGGGCAAGCATCCACCGATGGAACCGTAAAAGGTCCGTGTTAGAGTTCAGGACCGAAGTCCAAAGGACCACGTTGCAGCACAAGGTAGAGATCACTGGAAGTTCTGCTTGATCCTCCGAGGTGGAGTCTCTATGAGAGACCTCTCCCGTGAACGAGAGGTGCCCTACGTAGAAGAGACTTTAACACACTCGTGGTGAACCCATTAGGGCCGTTGGATCAGCAAGCTGACCTCATCAGTAGCGATCCTCCGAAGAAGAGTCTCTACGAGTGGTCTCTCTCGCAAACGAGAGAGGTGACGCTTTGTAGCAGAGACCTGAAGACACTCTTGGTGACGCCCCATAGGGCCGTTGGATCAGCAAGCTGACCTTATCAGAAACGATCCTCAGAAGAGGAGTCTCTATGAGTGGCCTCTCTCGCGAACGAGAGAGGTGAACACTTCGTAGAAGAGACTTGCTAAGACTGTGCTCCACCCCTGAAGGAAGAGAAACTCAGCAAGGGGGGAGAAAAGTCTGGCCGAAGAGCAGCAACAGTAGTCGAAGGCGATGAAATCATTAAGGTATGGGAAGTTCTCCCTCTGAAGGGAGAAACCCTCACACCTGGGGAGGAAACCTCCCTCGAAAGGGAAGTTGTCCAACCCCTGGAGGCGAACCTACTTTAGTGATCTAAGATGATCTGAAGTGCTGACATGTTGTCGCGGGAGTACTTCTAAGAGAAGGGATAACGCCCATGACAACATCCTCTGAGAGACGGCAGCGGCAGCAGATTCCCCAGGCATGAACAGGACAGCTCTGCTTCGTTGGCACTCTTTAGTCGAACGAAGAAAAACTGCATAGTTAACTGGGAAAATAAAATTAAATAATTATTTTAACAGAAATTCCCTAGGGAGGAACTCCGAAGAGGAAACCCGAGGGAAAAACATAAAATAAGAATATAGTCGCCCACCTTCCCCAGATGACATCCACGGGAGAAGGGGTGGTGGAGTAACTGTAATAAAAAAAAAAAACAGAATTATAACAGAATTAACTATCTAAATCATCTAAGAATATTCACTAAAAGTGAGAACCACTGACCCCCCGAAGGGAAGTGTTCCCCACGGAGAAAGCTTCAAAGTTAAAATACAATTAGATTTCACTAAAAATAATTGAGACAAACAAACGGAATAGCAACTTAACCCGCAACGGGAAAGGAGCTTACGTAATAGTACGTAGTAAAGGTGAACGACCTCGAGTAGAGAGAGACCGTAGTCAATCTGAAAAAAGGCTACACCCCCTTCGCTGAGAATCCAAGTTTCCTGTAGGAAAAAAGGAAACGCGAAGATAGTAGATGAATGAAGAGTCAGGGCGATGACGATTCCCCTGCGGTGGCCGAGTTAACGGATATATGCCGAAGGGAAGACCGATGGACCAGAGAGGGAGAGGTCGTTCCCCACGAAGTGGAACTGTGGTGACCTTGCACTACGCAAGAGACGTTGTCGTACATCACACACACAGCACAAACACTGAAAAGAAAACTTACAACATTTCTATACACAAATATATACATAAACATTATGAATGTTTATATGTATATACAGTATTACAAGTATAAGAAAAAGTAAGTAAAAAGACAAAAGCATTAATGGCTATCAAAGAGGCGAGGGTGAGAGCGGACACGTCCGACTACCACCCAAGTCGAGAGCAAAGTGAGCTCAGCACAGGTGTGTGTGAGGGGGGGGGGGGGGTTAGTAACAGGCTACCCTCCCTACCTCCCGCTAACTAGCGGTGGGGTGATAAACCCTCGTTAAAATTCTAATGGCTCGCCATTTCAGCTACGCCGAAAGTAATAACCCATATTAAATAGCGTGGTTTGTTTTTCAGTTACGGAACAAATTATATTTTTATTATAAAATAAATTTTCAAATATACTTACCTGGTAGTTACATATATATAGCTTAAATCTCGCGTTTCGTCGCGTCATGACAGAAAAATCAAAATTTGCGGCGATCGCCGCCATGATAGTAGGTGGTCATACATGAGCGCCATCACTAGGAGGTAACCACAACCTTTCCCAACGATATTCAGAAATTCCATGTCTGTTTTCAGAGGGGAGGAGGGAGGGCCCTTTTATATATGTAACTACCAGGTAAGTATATTTAAAAATTTATTTTATAATAAAAATACCATTTTTAAATATGTAACTTCGCTGGTAGTTACATATATATAGCTGATTGACACATCCCCTTGGGAAATTCTTTAATCATTAATATCTACCATTAGTAAAACTAATAATTTGGTTCTTACCTGATAATTACTCTGCCTCATTTCGCCTGCATTCCTTGAGAGAGACTGCGTCCACCTGTGGGGCTGTCAAAGTCTCTTGGGGCTGCCAGAAGGTCCTTGACCTCTAGCGTGGCTAGACCACCATCCTTGCAAACCTGGCATAGCCAAGGATACTGAATCTGACCACCTACTTTAAAGGTTTTTCCTTTTTAAAAAAAAATAAAAAAAAGATGAGTAACTTGACTTGCATCCCAGACTGTGAAAGGTTGTGATAACCTTCACGGACAACCTGAAAACACTAACACAAGAATAAAAGGCAAGGGTATAATGAAAAAATTATAGGGTAGAGGCAGTAGACCCTTCTCCAACTACGACGCCAGAGGTAACGTACAGACCCAGGGAACAGCAATCCTCATACTGGGTTTGTACATCTTCAAGATAATAATCTGCGAAGACTGATTTACTTCGCCAAAACGTGGCTTCTAAAATAGACTTCATAGATTTATTATGTCTATAGGCCATAGAGGTAGCAACAGCTCTAACCTCATGCGGTTTCACTTTGAGAATTGGGAAATTTCCTTCTTCATAATTCTGGTGCGCTTCTCTTATCAAATCCTTGATAAAGAAAGCCAGAGCATTCTTAGATAAAGGTAAAGATGGCTTTTTAACGGAACACCAGAGGTAATCTGATTGTCCTCTTAAACTCTTGGACACGTGCAGATAGAATTTAAGAGCTCTTACTAGACAAAGGCCTCTCTCTTTCTCACGACCAACTAAGTGAGATAAACCTAGGATATTAAAAGACCTAGGCCAAGGCCGGGAAGGATTCTCATTCTTTGCGAGAAAACCAAGCTGGAGGGAGCAAATCGCATTGTTTCCATCGAAGCCAACCTTCTTGCTAATGGCTTGCAACTCCCCTACTCCTCTTGCTGTAGCCAAAGCAACCAGAAAAAGTGTCTTTTTGGTCAGGTCCTTCCAGGATGCCTTGTCCAAGGGTTCAAACCTACTTGAAGTTAAAAAGGTTAGAACTACATCCAAGTTCTAAGATGGGGTAGAATTGTCCTTCCTTTAAGTTGTCTCGAAAGATCTAATGAGATCAGAAATATCCTTATCACCTGACACGTTGATGTTCCGGTGACGGGAGACAGAAGCTAGCATACTGCGATAGCCTTTAATGGTAGAAACTGCTAGCTTCTCTTTAGTACGTAGGAATAATAGGAAATCTGCTATATTGGCTATAGAGGTATTGGTGGAGGAAAGCTTGTTATTCCTGCACCATCCTCTAAATATGTCCCACTTCGATTGGTAGACCTTGATAGTTGAGGACCTTCTTGCTCTGGCGATAGCTCGAGCAGCCTCCCTTGAAAAACCTTTCAATCTTGCCAACTTTTCGATAATCGAAAGGCAGTTAGATTGAGAGCAAGGAGATTTTGGTGATATCTCTCCAAATGAGGCTGTTTGAGTAGATCTCTCCGAATGGGTATGTCCTGGGAATATCTACCAGCCACTCCTTTATTTCTGGAAATCAAGGCCTCGTAGGCCAAAATGGAGCTATTAGAGTCATGCGGGTGTTGGGTGTTTCCCTGAATTTCTTCAAGACTCTGTCCAGTGTTTTGAACGGAGGAAAAGCGTACACGTCTAGGTTGTCCCAATTCAGAAGAAAAGTGTCTACTGCGGCTGCTTCCTGGTCTGGAACTGGAGAGCAAAATACCGGCAACCTCCTTGTCCTTCGTGTGGCGAAGAGGTCTATCGAGGGTTGACCCCACAATCTCCAAAGGCTGGTGCATACCTGGAGATGTAAGGTCCACTCTGTGGTTAGAACTTCTCTCTTTCTGCTGAGTAGATCCGCTCTTACATTCTTCTCTCCCTCTATGCAGCGAGTAATTAGGGTTACGTTTCTCGCTTCTGCCCAAAGGAGTAAGTCTCTCGTAATCTCGTAGAGTGAGGTCGAATGAGTGCTTCCTTGCTTTTTTATATAAGCCAACGCAATGATGTCTGAGTTGATCTTAACTACTCTTCCTCGGACTACCCTCTGAAAATAAATGAGTGATAGGTAAATGGCCATTAGCTCTTTGAGATTTATGTGCCATGTCTTCTGTGACTTTGACCATAGACCGGATACTTCGGCCTTCCCTAGTGTTGCACCCCACCCCATGTACGAGGCGTCGGAGTACAACACTAGGTCGGGGTTCTTTTGATCCAGATCGAGCCCCTTTTGGAACCTGTTGAAATTGTCCCACCATTCAAAGTGATTCCTGAATATTAGAGGAATCGGCATCCACTTCTCCAAATCTTGATTGTTCGTCCAAAATTTTGTCAGATGAAACTGCAGAGGACGTAGATGAAGTCTTCCCAGTGATAAGAATTGCTCGATTGATGATAGGGTGCCTAGGAGACTCATCCAATCTCTCACTGAACATGATCTTAGGTCTAGGAATTGTCGGACCTTTGTTAGGCAGTCTAGAATCTGTTTCGGGGCTGGAAAAGCCCGAAAAACTGCTGATTGAATCCTCATCCCCAAATAAATAATATTCTGTGAGGGTATTAGCTGAGATTTGGGAAGATTTAATATCAGACCCAAATGTTGAGTTAAGGTAATTGTCATTCGGAGAGACTGGAGACACTTTTCTTGTGATTCCGCTCTGAGTAGCCAGTCGTCTAAATATAACGAAATCCTTATTCCCTTTAGGTGAAGCCAGCGAGCTACGTTGGACATTACTCGGGTAAAAACGTAGGGAGCCGTGCTTAGACCAAAACAGAGTGCTCTGAATTGATACGTGGTTTTGAGGAACACAAACCTTAGAAACTTCTTGTGGTTCGGGTGTATCGGGATATGAAAATACGCGTCCTGTAGGTCTAATGACACCATCCAGTCCCCCTGTCTGGTGCCTGCAAGGACTGACGCTGACATTTCCATGGCAAACTTTTCTTTGCTGATAAACTTGTTTAAAGGACTGACGTCCAAAACAGGTCTCCAATCCCCCGAGTTTTTCAGAACTAGGAACAGCCTGTTGTAAAATCCCTCCGAAAAGGTGTCCTCTACCACTTCTATGGCTGATTTTGACAACAAAAGGTTTACTTGCTCTTGAAGAGCTGCTGTTTTGTTCCTTGAGTGTGTTTTTGATAACTCCAAAGGGCATCGACGACATGGGAGGAGGACTCAGGAAGGGGATCTTGTATCCTTCCTTGAGGACTTTGATCGTCCATGAGTCCGGGCCCCTTTGGCTCCACTCCTGCCAAAATTGTGAGTCTGGCTCCCACCAGTGTCTGGAGACAGCGTGTCTTACTTTCTAGGTTTATTCTGTTGTCTTGGAAACCTGCGAGCTTGACCTCCGGAAGATACTCTTTGAGGTCTCCTCGAAGGGGCTCTTCCACGAAAGGGCTGACGAGTGGGAGTCTCCTTTTGTTTCCCTGTCCAGGGTTTTGAAGCTGAAAAACTAATTGGGAGAACTTTTTTAGCAGTTCTAGACATCAGGTCCTGGGTAGCTTGTTATGTAAGAGTAGCTGATAGATCCTTTACTAAATCCGGAGGGAAAAGATGATCCCCCAACGGAGCAAATAACAGTTCAGATTTCTGAACAGATGACAAACTTGAAGATAAAAAGGAACAAAGAGTGGATCTTTTCTTAAGAATTCCTGCCGTAAAAAGGGCGGAAAGCTCGATGGAACCATCTCTCACGGCCTTATCCAAACAAGCTATTAAATGCATTTGTGCCTCATTCTTAGGATCTGTGGATTCTGCTAGAGCTCTTATAATCCAGTCCATTAGGCTGAAAACCTCTATTATTCTAAAAATACCCTTTAGAAGATGATCCATTTCAGCATTAGCCCACATCACCTTAGATTTACCCATGACCAGCCTGCGTGAGGGATTAACATGTCTGGAGAAGTCTCCTTGGGAAGAGGCAGGAACTCCCAAACCAAGAACTTCTCCAGTTGAATACCACACACTAGATCTAGAGGCCAGATGAGTTGGAGGAAAAGAAAAAAGGGGTTTTCCTAACTCCCTTTTTTGGATGTCCATTGTTTGAGGGTAGAAAATGCTCTCTTAACAGAACGTGCCAAAACCATTTTCGTAAAAGAGGATGTTTTATGAGGTCTGCCTTTCAAAAATTGAGACGAAGGACTTTGAGGTATCGGTTGTGTAAAATATTCTGGATATAAAGACGATAAAACTTTCAGGAGTTTTTAAAATCTGCCGAATGACACGAATCCTGAGATTAATTTTCTAAATCAGCTAAAGGAACATCGATTCCTTAATTTGAATGTTCAGGAGACAAAATCACTTCTTCCTGTTGGTTATTGTCTTCCAAAAATAATTCACTTTGTCCTGAAGGTATCTCTTGACATATATCATCCATTTGCGAAGCAGCATCTCGTTTATATACAGTATCAGAATCGAGAGCCTGTGAGGGTACATCCTGATCGTGTGCATCAGGCAAGAGTTCCGTATGATGAATGTCAACAGTGAAGAGGAGAAGTGTAATAGTGTGTTCAGAAAATCGCGAAGTAGAGGCGATATTCTGTCTACCTCTATGTGAGGACAAGTCCTGATTATATGTGTCCGCCATGAATCCAGAACGAGAATGCTGTACTGTATGTCTAACTGATGGCGAGCGTCTGCCATGGGCAAAGCGGGAGCGTCAGTATCACGGACGTTCAGTGGCATACATTCCGTATGAGCGGTAGTCGAGCGTCCCACAGAATGCGAAGGTGAAACAGCAGTTTGCCTATTTTGTTGACTGGACAACCTCTGACTACCGTCAAGCATACCATCAGACTGGCGTCTGCGTCTGGAATGACGTGGTGAAGAAACCAGACAACCGCATTCGTCTGTCCTACCATATGCCGCAACGGAATCTGATCGTTGTGAAGGAGCGTTGCTGAGAATCGGTTGTTCGATACTATCGGAAGACCGTTTACTTGGTCTATTCTTGTCCTTAGATTCTTTTTGGTGTCGTTTTTCTGACACAGAGAATTATAAGCGTCAAACAGAGACGAAATAAACCTCTTTAATTCAGCTAAATCAGATACATGATGAGCGCCGTGTGCGCTAACTGAACGATGTATAGATCGTTGAGAGGCATCGTTAACTGTCGATACTTTGAGAGCGTCTTGTGTTACAACTAAATCAGATGCATGATGAGCGCCGTGTGCGCTAACTGAATGATGCATTGATCGCTGCGAAGTATCGATAACTGACAATACTTTTAGTGCGCTTTGTGCTATCTGAATCGTGACTCGATCGTTGTGATAGATTATCAGTAATATTAACGTCTGCTTCCAAATGATTTCCTGGGGAAAGAACTTGCGATATATTCCAATCTGGTGGAGTGGAAGGAGCATGTACTGACGTAATAAGGGCACCTTCTTCATCCGACAGGTTATGCGTATTACGTAATTGTTTCGGAGCCGATACGTCATCTTCATCCGACAGAAATACTTCCGGTGAACACCAGTTACTGCAGGAGGGTTTATTAGTGGATATACGTCTCTTGAGAGGTCTAGAACGTAGTGATTGACGCTAAACACGTCGCGGTTTTCTGTCATCTGACGAAGACGGATACATATTAACCTCGTCATTACTAAGGTACGATCAAGGTCAGTTATATCCTTTCGCCTTTTGACATTTCTTCTCCCAGGAGTTGAGGAGCAAGAAAGAGGTCCCCAGCTGGGATTATGAACGACACAAGCAGACGCACCCTCCACTTCACTATCACTATTATTTTGCTTTGTAAAAAGCCACGCACTGCATTCCACATAACATCTTTTTCTGTAGTTAGGGAACGAACTTGAGCACCTAAGGCTGAAAACGCAGCCAAAACATCCTTTAATGAGGGTTCACTGTAATAGGAATATTAGCATGAACATTGGCAGATATATCACCATCAGAAGATTTATTCGAAAGAATACTAGAAGATCTAGACCTTCTAATTCTATCCCTTTCAAGTCGCTTAATATAGCGCTCAAAAATAATCCAATCAGAATCAGACAAAGACTTGCATTCATTACATCTATTATCATATGAACAAACCTGACCTCTGCAATTACTGCATATTGATTGCGGATCAACCGCGGCTTTAGGAATACGTGTCTTGCATCCTCTAGCACACTTACGATAGTCAGCCATTTTGTCAACAGAAAAAAAGTCCTGGTCTAAATCCAACAGAGTCTATTTACATCAATAGTGAAAAAGTCAAAAGAATATTCATACACAGGCAGCAAAAGTCATCAACAATAATCAAAAAGGTACTTCACCAAAATGTAGAAAGTTAACTAGCAAAGCGAAAAGAATTTCCTGAGGTGCTGATTCGATCAACGACAGAGAATTTCTGAATATTGTTGGGAAAGGTTCTGGTTACCTCCTAGTGATGGCGCTCATGTATGACCACCTACTATCATGGTGGCGATCGCCGCGAATTTTGAATTTTCTGTCGTGATGCGACAAAACGCGAGATTTAAGCTATATACATACAACTACCAGGGAAGTTACATATTTAAAAATACTGTTTTTAGGCGTTTTTTCAGAGGATGGGAACGTAATAATTTATTTTTAGTTATTTTATATGGGAAAAATTGATCCAAGAACGAGCGAATTGACATACGAGCTCGGGTCCCGGAACGTATTAAGCTCGTATCTCAAGGTATTACTGTTTAGTATTTCAATAGGAATAAAAAATACTGGAAATGCATAAAAAATCAAATCGGGTTCTCATGATAAATAAGCTAGTCGCATATTTTTTTTTTTATACAAAACATAGTAAAACAAGAAATAAAATCCTATATAAATGCACAAAAAGAAATATTTTGGCCTTGTTATATAGCTTTTCTCTTTAGGACCTCTTGGCAATATTCAGTTACAACTAAATATTCAGTTAAAACTCTATCTTATTTTGTCATTCTCATTGGTGTTTTTACAACACTGATATGAAAATATGATATTTTAATTATAAAATAAATTTTTGAATATACTTACCCGGTGAATATATAATAGCTGCTGCTCCAGCGGCTCGACAGAAAAACACACAAAAACTCGCGAGCGATCGCTATGAAGGTTGCGGGTGTGCCCACCAGCGCCAACTATCGGCCAGATACCGCATATGCATGTAAACAAGCCTCAATTCTTCTCGTCCCGCTGCGTCTCTATTGGGGAGGAAGGGAGGGCCTTTAATTTATATATTCACCGGGTAAGTATATTCAAAAATTTATTTTATAATTAAAATATCATTTTTAAATATTTAACTTAGCCGGTGAATATATAATAGCTGATTCACACCCAAGGTGGTGGGTAGAGACCAGAGTTAATTAAGTTTACAGCGTATATGCTTAGAGTTTTTGACAGTTATAATATAACAAAACCCAAATATATAGGTACCTGGTAAGGGAGTTGACTTAGACGATTACTCTGCCTTGTAAGTCTGTCTTCCTCACGAAGCCCAGCGATCCTCTTAGGATGCTGAAAGACTCCCAGGAGCTGAAGTATCAAGGGCTGCAACCCATACAACAGGACCTCATCAAACCCCTAATCTGGGCGCTCTCAAGAAATGACTTTGACCACCCGCCAAATCAACCAGGATGCGAAAGGCTTCTTAGCCTTCCGTACATCCCAAAAAACAATATTAAAAAACATTTCAAGAGACAGATTAAAAAGGATATTGGAATTAGGGTAATGTAGTGGTAGAACCCTCACCCACTACTGCACTCGCTGCAACGAATGGACCCAGTGTGTAGCAGTCCTCGTAAAGAGTCTGGACATCTTTTAAGTAGAATGACGCGAACACTGACTTGCTTCTCCAAAAAGTTGCGTCCATAATACTTTGCAGAGATCTATTTTGCTTGAAGGCCACGGAGGTTGCTATAGCTCTTACTTCGTGCGTCTTAACCTTAAGCAAACATCGGTCTTTCTCATTCAAGTGAGAATGAGCTTCTCGTATTAAAAATCTGATAAAATATGACAAAGCATTCTTTGACATAGGCAATGATGGTTTCTTAACTGAGCACCATAATGCCTCAGATCTACCTCGTAAGGACTTAGTACGAGCTAAATAGAACTTAAGAGCTCTAACAGGACATAACACTCTTTCCAGTTCGTTGCCTACGATCTCTGATAAGCAAGGAATATCAAAAGATTTAGGCCAAGGACGAGAAGGCAGTTCATTTTTGGCTAGGAAACCAAGTTGAAGTGAACAAGTGGCTTTTTCTGTAGAAAAGCCGATGTTCTTACTGAAGGCATGAAGTTCACTGACCCTTTTAGCCGAAGCCAAGCACACTAGGAAAAGTGTCTTGAGGGTGAGATCCTTCAGGGAGGCTGAATGTAATGGCTCAAACCTGTCTGACATGAGGAACCTTAGGACCACGTCTAAGTTCCATCCAGGAGTTGCCAAGCGACGTTCCTTAGAGGTCTCGAAAGACTTAAGGAGATCTTGGAGATCTTTATTGTTGGAAAGATCTAAGCCTCTATGCCGAAAGACCGAAGCCAACATGGTCCTGTAGCCCTTAATCGTGGGAGCTGAGAGGGAGCGAACATTTCTCAGATGTAAAAGAAAATCTACGATTTGGGCTACAGAGGTACTGGACGAGGACACAGATGCTGACTTGCACCAGTCTCGAAAGACTTCCCACTTCGACTGGTATACTCTAATGGTAGAAGCTCTCCTCGCTCTTGCAATCGCACTGGCTGCCTCCTTCGAAAAGCCTCGAGCTCTTGAGAGTCTTTCGATAGTCTGAAGGCAGTCAGACGAAGAGCGGGAAGACTTTGATGGACATTCTTTACGTGGGGCTGACGTAATAGATCTACCCTTAGAGGAAGACTTCTTGGAAAGTCTACCAGCCATCGAAGTACCTCGGTGAACCACTCTCTCGCGGGCCAGAGGGGAGCAACCAACGTCAACCTTGTCCCTTCGTGAGAGGCAAACTTCTGCAGTACCTTGTTGACAATCTTGAATGGTGGGAATGCATATAAGTCCAGATGAGACCAATCTAGGAGAAATGCGTCTATGTGTATTGCTGCTGGGTCTGGGACTGGAGAGCAATAGATTGGAAGCCTCTTGGTCATCGAGGTGGCAGAGGTCTATGGTGGGTTGACCCCAAGTCGCCCAAAGACTCTTGCACACGTCCTTGTGGAGGGTCCATTCCGTGGGAATTACCTGACCCCTCCGACTGAGACAGTCTGCCAAGACGTTCAAGTCTCCCTGGATAAATCTCGTTAACAGGGAGACGCCTCGATCTCTTGACCAAATGAGCAGGTCCCTTGCGATCTCGTACAGCGTGAGGGAGTGTGTTCCTCCTTGCTTGGAGATGTACGCCAAAGCTGTGGTATTGTCGGAGTTGACCTCTACCACTTTGTTTCGAAGGAGACTTTCGAAGTTCATCAAGGCCAAGTGGACTGCCAAAAGCTCCTTGCCGTTGATGTGCATGCTCCTCTGACTTAAGGTCCACAGACCTGAGCATTCCCGACCGTCCAGGGTCGCACCCCAACCCAAATCCGACGCGTCTGAGAACAGTACGTGGTTTGGGTTCTGAACTGCTAGGGATAGTCCCTCTCTCAGACTGATATTGCTGTTCAACCATTTCAGGCATGCCTTTACTGGTTCGGAGACCGGGATTGAGACCGTCTCTAATGTCTTGTCCTTGTTCCAGTGAAAGGCTAGATGGAACTGGAGAGGCCGAAGGTGTAGTCTTCCTAGCGAGACAAACTGCTCCAGGGATGATAGAGTTCCTACGAGACTCATCCAATTCCTGACTGAGCACCGTTCTCTCCTCAGCATTAGTTGGACTTTGAGCAGGGCTTGATCTATTCGGGTGGCAGACGGAAAAGCCCGAAAAACTGGACTGCGAATCTCCATCCCTAAATATAGTATAGTTTGGGATGGAATCAGCTGGGACTTTTCTAGGTTGACCAAAAGTCCCAATTCCTTGGTCAGATCCAACGTCCAATGAAGATCCTGCAGACAGCGATGACTGGACGAAGCCCTGAGAAGCCAGTCGTCCAAGTACAGGGAGGCTCGGATTCCCGATAAATGGAGGAATTTTGCCACATTCCTAATGAGCCTCGTAAACACGAGAGGAGCAGGACTGAGGCCAAAGCACAGGGCCCGAAACTGGTATACCACATTCTTGAAAACAAACCTCAGAAACGGTTGGGAATCTGGGTGTATAGGAATGTGGAAGTACGCGTCTCGTAGGTCGAGAGAGACCATCCAGTCTCCCTTTCTGACCGCTGCTAAGACTGACTTCGTGGTCTCCATAGTGAACTTTGTTTTCGTAACAAAAACGTTGAGCGCACTGACGTCTAGCGCCGGTCTCCAACCTCCTGTCTTCTTTGGGACTAGGAAGAGACGGTTGTAAAACCCCGGTGATTGAAGGTCCGAGACTTTCACCACCGCTCCCTTCTCTAGCAACAGAGACACTTCTAGGTTTAGGGCTTGTCTCTTTGACTCCTCTCGGTACCTGGGAGAGAGGTCTATGGGAGTTGTCACTAGAGGAGGTTTGCGTACAAACGGAATTTTGTACCCCTCTCTGAGCAACCGAACAGACTGTTGGTCTGCGCCCCTCTTCTCCCAGGCCTGCCAGAAGCTCTTCAATCTGGCTCCTACCGCTGTCTGAGGCTGTGGGCAGTCAGACTCTGCCACGTGAGGACTTGGCTCCTCTCTTCTTTCCTCTCTTTCCCTCGGCACGAGCACTTCCCCTGCTGGGAGCTCTGCCACGAAAGGGCGGGATAAATCTGGATGCTGGAGTCTCGATCCTGGGTCTTACAGCAAAGGATGTAGAAGGAGTCCCTTTGCGAGCAGAGGACGCCATCAAGTCATGGGTGTCCTTCTGCACAAGCGAAGAAGCTATGTCCTTAACCAATTGTTGCGGAAACAAAGACGTTGAAAAGGGAGCAAAGAGCAGTTCTGATCTCTGACAGGGAGTAACTCCTGCCGAAAGAAAAGAGCAAAGGGACTCTCGCTTCTTTAAGACTCCCGACGTAAAAGAGGAGGCGAGCTCATTGGAACCATCGCGGATGGCTTTATCCATACATGACATGATAAGTAAGGAAACATCTCTGTCAGCAGACGAGATTTTCCTACTTAAAGCTCCTAAGGACCAGTCAAGGAAGTTGAGAACTTCAAAGGCCCTGTATACGCCTTTCAGCAGATGGTCAAGGTCCGAGGAGGACCAACTTATCTTCGAGCGTCTCATGGCTAGGCGGCGGGGAGAGTCTACGAGGCTTGAGAAGTCACCCTGGGCAGAGGCAGGGACTCCCAAGCCGAGAACTTCTCCCGTGGCATACCAGATGCTCGATCTAGACGAGAGCTTTGACGGAGGGAAGGCAAAGGCCGTCTTCAGGACCGAAGTCCAAAGGACCACGTTGCAGCACAAGGTAGAGATCACTGGAAGTTCTGCTTGATCCTCCGAGGTGGAGTCTCTATGAGAGACCTCTCCCGTGAACGAGAGGTGCCCTACGTAGAAGAGACTTTAACACACTCGTGGTGAACCCATTAGGGCCGTTGGATCAGCAAGCTGATCCAACGGCTCTTGGAAGAGCGAGAAAGCACTAGCTTAGTAAAGGCTGGCATGTTAGCAGGTAAGCCTAGAGCAAACTCAGACGGTGGCGAACGAAGAGCAACGGTAACAAAGTGATCGGGAAAAAGCTCCTTGAAAATTAACATGACTTTCTTAAAGTCCATCGAAGGAGGAACCGTTCTAGGCTCGTCTACATCTGAAGGATGGTCATCATGATAAGGGTCAGCAACGTCCTCATCTGAAGGATCTTCGTCCGACAACTGCTGAGTAACAAGCAAAGGGGTTGGCAATGCTTGACACGCAGAGTCCACACGCACTGGTGCATCAGTAGCAGTCCAGGACGCTACGTCATGTAACTGCTTAACAGCCTGACTGTCAACAACAACAGGAGCGGGAGGACGCTCGACGTCAACTCGAGACTGCTTTGACTGCCTAGACTGAGCAGTCAAAACAACTCTAGACTGCGGTGTTGGACGCTCAGCGTCAAAACAAGTCAACTCCGCTGGTTGGCGAACGTCCTGAACGTCAACAAGAGCATTAGGAAGTGGATGAACGTCCATATGCGGCTGAAAGTCAACACGGGACTGCATCGAGTGAGGCTCTACAAAGCGTGACTGACGTGACTTAGTAACGCCAACGTCAACAGGACGAGCAAAGGCTCGTTTTGGCGGCTGAAGGCCAGGATCTCGATTAGCTAAGCGGCGAGGATCATCGTGAACCTTTTCAGCAGAATAGTCTTCCATAAGGGAGGCGAGCTTGATCTGCATGTCTTGCAGTACAACCCATTTAGGATCACCGGGAATGGGTGCGGTAAAAGACGGGGGTAACGTCTGAGACTGCACAACCTTGCCTACACCAAGACTCTCTGAGCCTGAGTAACGTTGCTGCTTAGGTGGCGAGCAGTCTTCCGATGACTGCAAAGGGTCAGAGCTGTCCCAATGGCTACAACCAGGACGCTGGACCTGTCCTGAAGGGACCGACTTTCGCTTCAAGGGCCTTGAAACCTCGCTCCACGGTTTCTTATGCGAAAAGCCTTCGGATGACGAGGAGAAAATGGTCTCTCTCGTCTTATGGTAGGGGTGGTCTTGATGAGACACGCCTGTTACCATAGAGGGAACGTCTGTTCGCTGATCAAGGCCTCTCGAACCCATAAGTCGTACGACATTACTTCTCCCCTGGGCTTGGGAGCTTGCAAGAGGTCTCGGACTAGGCGAACGACAGGCACGAACAGACGAACCCTCGGTCGCAACACTGAAAACACTTTGCGCACTAATCACTTTCCCACGATTTTCCGCTGTGGCACTCTGACACTTTAGCTCTTTAACGTCAGCCATGAGTTGATTACGATCTGTTGCTAACGACTCAACTCTTTCGCCCAAAGCATGAATGGCACGTAACATGTCCCGCATTGATGGTTCCCGAGTGCCAGTAGAGGGTTCAGGCACAACCACTACAGGGGAAGGAATAGGTTCAGGGGCATGGGGAGAGGAAAAATCTACTGATCTAGAGGAACTCCTCCTCACCCTATCTCTCTCTAGCTTACGAGAATACTTGTCATATTCGAGCCAATCGAATTCCGAAAGGCCCACGCATTCCTCACACCGATCTCCTAATTGACAGGTTTTACCCCGACAATTAGAACACACAGTATGTGGGTCGAGAGAGGCCTTTGGAAGACGCCTATTGCAATCCCTAGCATTACACTTACGAAATCTAGGAATTTGAGAAGGGTCAGCCATTTTGAATTAGTCAAAGAAAGTCCAAAAAACAATCCAAGTCATCAACAATTAAATCTGTCCAAAAGAGAGTTCAAGAGTTTAAGTTGAGGATAAAACACCTGCACTGCGAAAGCTCAAACCAAAATGAAGTACTTCACCAAGTCTGTTGAAAAAACTCCAGGTTATACAGCGAGTAATGATACGTCTTGTCGTTAAGGCCGACAGAGAAGAATTGAGGCTTGTTTACATGCATATGCGGTATCTGGCCGATAGTTGGCGCTGGTGGGCACACCCGCAACCTTCATAGCGATCGCTCGCGAGTTTTTGTGTGTTTTTCTGTCGAGCCGCTATTATATATTCACCGGCTAAGTTAAATATTTAAAATTTTAAAATTATAACAGATTTGTATTCAAGTCACAGCACGTTATCTAAACCTGACATTTTCATAAAAAATGAACTGACCTAGAAAATATTTTTCTTTCTTTTTTAAATAATCTTTAAATATAAACCCAGTATAGACATTGTTATCCTCATACATTGAGAAGGTGAAAGATATTTAGTACCTGAAGAGAAAAAGACCAAATCGGTCTGCTGATAGCTCTTCACATGAGCACATTGGATTTCAGGCCAGCTAAAGGGAAGCAACTCCTTCCTAATAATGTTAATAGGCCATTCCGACAAAAAAAGTGGTGATGGAAGAAGGGCACTTCAGCTATGAGTGATGGTTGTGTGAACAATTTTGATACAAAAATCACATTAGTTACGACAAAACCAATACTACGCTCAAATGTAAATCTAGGTGGAATGCATCAAGTAATCCAGACTTCGCTAATTTAGGACTGTTGGATATTTGTGAGACCCTCAGATTAATCTATGCATCATAACCCATAACACAACAATATTCTAAGATCCATAACATCATTAAAAGATTTCACATACAAACTATAAGACAAAACTTATGCCAATATGCTAAGGGGAAAAGCTTTTAGTACTTCTGAAGTTCCATTGATCCAGCGACCAAATTATGATGATCATTCCACCATCTGGTTATAGTTGAAATAAAACTTGTAGAATATTGTGTAGTATTGTGCCTTATGATGGATATGACATGCCCAGGGATTTGATTTTCCTACAGTTAAATTCAGTCATTTTAATTTTTAAAAAGTGATTAGGATTTATTTTTAATAACAGCATAGTTTAAGCACCGATAGTGGTTATTATCTAGAGATAAAATATCTCATTATACAAATGTTGGCACTGTATTACGATAGTATACTGAATATATTTTACTTTTGCAACTATGTACCTAAATCTATTGCATGTTAATTGTTTTTTACTGTTTTATTTGGAGTATATTATTTATTTTTCATTTATATTTAAATATTTGCACTTATTTTGTATCTTAGATTTGTTTAAGTGTGCACAAACACTTCCCACACTCACTTACTCTTTGTATATGAATACTGTTCTGTCAAATTTTGTTGTATGTAAAGTATGTCAAATTGGTTACAGGGCCACTTTACCAAATTTATTGAGTACTTTCTGTACATTATTGTACAATCACCATGGATAGATGCAATGACAGTAATGGAATATATATGAACTGGAAAAGAGTATTTCTTTTTCCAAGAGAAGAATACAACTGTGCTTGGCCAAAAATCAGATCACCTTTATTATTGCCAACGCACAGGTATACTATATAAGCAGAGAGGAATAATGAACGAACAAGATAGGAAGGAAAAACGTTACGAAAATTAGGGATCGGACAGTTAATTACGTGACGAAGAGAGGCAACTCGCTTTTCTGCGACATCCTCAAGCCTAAAGTCACCATGTCAGAAACATTTCAGCAATTGTAGATAACTCACCAACTCTCCATTTAAGTGTGGTATTTTATTGCTCTATTTTTCAGCCTGTTCCCATATCTTCAATGCTTTGAATTAATTTAAACCACTAAGAATGAAGGAGCATGTACACCGACTTTATTTGTAACAAAAATTGAGAATAAACATGTTATGTTTTTTGTATGAATTTCTTTTCATATCTATTTCCCATTTTTCAATTGAGGTTGTCAAATCCTTTTTTACCTTTAAAGATTGGAAGGACCCGCAATGAATCCAAGATCATAACAACAACCAAGCTAGAATAAGAATTTTAAACTAACGATTCTAATCATATAATTACAATTAACAATGTTTTTCTTTGACTTACCTAGATTCATCTTTCTTCTCCTTCTCCTTTTCTCTCTCCCTAAAAATGGAAATAGCAAAAGGTTATTACTCTCAAGACCACTATTCAAATTTAATTCCCAATTTCTTTTCAAGAAATTAAATATAAAAAAAAATTCTTATACTGTATTGTATTAAAAATATTATAAATAAAACGATCTTGTGAAACACTATGTCTACAGGGGGGAAAAATTTCTTTAACCTTACTTTGCACATAATCTTTGTACATGGAACATACATACAGATATGAATTTTCCATCTCATATGATTCAAAAGATATAGCCAAAGGAGAAAAACTAAAAGTTGACACGACAGACATTTCCATTAATAGATAGCCTAATTTTACATTGAGGGCATGATGAAAAGTGAAAAAGAAATAATTCACAGTTTAAACTCTTCATCGTTCAGGGCAACACTTAAAAATCCTGATAAATGTACATAAGCATATACTTTTATGACAAAATTTACTTACATAATTACCTAATACAGTTTTCGTAAGTTATATGCTTATAGCAACAATCAAAACAAATTTTAAAAACTATTTGCATTTTTCCTAGATATACAAACCTGAGATATTTATATCGGCTTCTCTTAGTCTTCTCTACAACCAGACAATCAAAGAAAATTGATTGCATCATATTTACTTGCTAAGCAACCACTGCAAATGCAGCTCAGGAAGCCTGCCCATCACGCTTGGTTGCTTCCTAACACACTCTCCTGGTCAAAGACTTGCGGGAGGTAGAGGTACGATCTTTGATAAATGATTCTGGTTTGAAAAGCTAGGAGAAAATACATATTTTTTTTTAAATTTGTAGTTTATTCCTATGTGGATACAAACTTCTGAGTCTTTTATATGGGAGTCTTCATTAGGTGGGAGGAAGTCTCCTTTAAAGAGGTGTGCCCTTCCTCTCTTATAGATACAATTACTATAATTAACCCTTTTACCCCCAGGCTATTTGGAAATTTCCAACCCTTAACCCCCAGGGGGTTATTTTTTTCCCTGCACATTTTGCAGTATATTTTTTTTAAATTACTCTAACAGCCTTAATTTTTGTCATAGAGAGGTCAGGTGGTCTCATTCTCTTGGAAAATGCCTGAATTTTCTCAAAAAATTATCAAAAATATGAAAAAAAAAATTTTTATTGCATTTTTTTGCAAGGACGTATCGGTACGTCCATGGGGGTAAAGGGATGGCTTTTGTGAAACGTACCAGTACGTCCTTTGGGGGTAAAAGGGTTAACAGCAAGAGATCAAAGGGAATAATTTGTGAACCGTGTAGCCTGCTCATAAGTAAGCATGGCTGTCTGTTTTAATCTAGTCTAGAGGATAATATTCTTTGCCACGGGTGAAGTCATATGAACCTCAAGGGTTACATAATACAGTATCAAATATTAAATATACCATCAAAAACTAAAAACTCTAGGAATTCTTACTTGCATCAGGGTGAATTCCAAGTGGTTTCAAGTCCCATTACATACTCTTATAATGAAGAGAATAAATGATGCCCGAGATAAAAAGTTACGTGTCCCTTAAAAGCTTGCAATTAGATTATTTGTTGTGCTGCAACAATCTGGCCTAAAGCGAAGGTGCCTAAAGAACTGAGGGTGTAATCTATAAGATAATGTCCGTAAAAGTGGTTTGTCTCCAATACAAAGGCTTTGAGGACTTGTGCTACCGAGTGGTTTTTGCGGAACGCTACGGTTGCAGCAAACCAGCGTAAATCACAAGCTTGAAGGGGGTTCCTGGCGATGCATCCCCTGAGGATTTATAAGCTCTCATGACTGTTTCTCTTAACCAGAAAGGTATAGTGTTTCTGGATACTTCCTTTTTTGGAGCGGCTAGTGCTCACGAACAAATTAGCAATTCTTTTCAGATACAGTAATTTACCCACTGCTCTCACGGGACAGAGTAACATGTCATCTGGGGCATCAGTTACCTCTTTGAGACAAGATTGCAAAAGAGTTAAATCTGATATAGTTCTCAACCAAATTCTGGGTTTTGGCCCCAAATTCGAAAACAAAAGACAAGGATAGTTCTTTCTACCCTCTGGAATGTGATATTAGATAAGATACACCATGGAATTCTCTTACTCTCTTGGCTGAAGTTAAGCTAAGGTGGAAGACGGTCTTCAATGTAAAAGTCCCTAGTCCTTAGGTTCATAAGGGGCTTGTCTTAAGGCCCGTAAAACTTTTGTCACATCCCAGGTAGGGGGTTTGAGTTCTCGAGGAGGGCAAGACTGCTCAAAACTTCTGAGAGCTGAGTTCTCATGATTGCAAAGATCAAACCCTTTCAGTTTGAACACCTGGCTAAAGAGTTAGCAATCGCCTTTCACTGCAGTGACTGAAAGGGATTTCTTGTTTCTCAAGAACACCAAAATATCTGCAATCAGGTGAATAGTGGCCTTGAGTGGAACAATATTCCCCCAACAACACCAATCACTTAAGATTTTCCACTTAGCCGGGTATACTGCTTTGGAAGACTTTCGGAGATATACAGAAAGCTATTTCGCTGTTGGTCTTGAAAAGCCTTTCTTTGGGAGGAGATGCTAGATAGTCTCAAACCGTATGTGGTTGTCGTAGCAGGTTTGGCCATTCTGGAAGTTCTCTTGGAACTTCCGAGGGAAGTTCCTGGTGGAGCCACAGAACGCTAGGGTTGCGGCGGGACCATGGATATACACTAATGTGCTCGAGGGGGGTCCCTGATGACACTTCCCCTCAGGATTGTAAGTTCTCATGATAGACCTCCCAACCAGTAAGAAGTTGCATTTTCGAAAACTTCTGGTGCAATTAGTGGTCATGCTAAGATTAAAAAGTTTTGCCCTACGATCTATCATACAACCACTTCAGGTGTAGCCTAGGGAGGGCTAGCCTCCTAAGCCGGCAGCCTAGCCGGCAGGGGAATGACTATTCAACCTGCCGGCCGACTGCTGACACAAGACTAAATACTCTGAGTTCCTGACCGAATCCCAAAACTTGCCCTCTGCAACTAAAGGACGAGAGAGAAAAACCCTAGGTTAGCCATGCCTGAATTAAAAATTCAAGACCGCCCTTTGGCTACACTCAAGAGGGAAGGATTACCCTTAAATCTCTAAAATAATTCCAGGAAATACCTATCTCCAATGAATTGATAACCAATACACGAGGGTAACCGGGGAATGTCGAAAGTATATGTTGCCTAGGTTAGGTTACCTAGGCAAGGCGAGATCTCGGTTACCTATATCACCGAAACTCTGATATATACGATCAACGCAGGAAAAGGAAAATTTTTATGCATAAAATATCTTTACAAATATAAAAATGCCTAAATAGCTTCATAAATAAATTATCAATGCTATTTTAAAAACCGGGAATGTCGTTCTACTAACTAAATAACACACCCATCGAATGACAGCGCCCATAGCGCCTCCGGTAACAGGCCTAGCTCCTAATCACAATAAATTACTCTAATTTCACAGTGAGACAGGAACTAAAAACACATATTGTAAAGATTCAATACTCTACTTCTTAGAAGCGAAAGAAGCTGAAGAATGCATAATAAAATCCTATAAAATCGATCAAAATCGCTACAAAATAAAGAATGTTCCATAATGGATATGGCGCTGTTGTGATACTCAATAGTATGAGAACTAGGTTAACCATGATACGGCTCCCCTTCTATTCTTCCACTTCCCCCTCGAAGCATTAACGCTATTAGGGGTGCAGATTGCTATGTGACTTGTCAAGAATACATCCTCTGATATTAGGCGATATCCTTGAG
>NC_090732.1:83099292-83171792 GCF_036898095.1 Palaemon carinicauda | reverse complement strand
TGGAAAGAGGCATCAACTAATCAAGCACTCGTTTCAGAAAATCCATGGGGACCACTCAGAGGGGAAGGACTTAACTCAAGAATGAGATAGGTGTTCAACAACAGAAGGAGGAGATGCAGTACACTTCTTATGCTGAGGGACCTCAGTGTGCTGAGCAAACTCAGAAGTCTGATCATGACCAGCTTTCAGGTTCACCTCATAAGGATCACCTGACTGGTTGGGACTCCGAGGAAGCTCCAGCCTGCAACTACTCGGGTGGGAGAGCAGTTACTGAGGATGGTGCAGTGAAGTGCACAAGAAGCCTGGAATGTCAACCACCCTAGAGTTGAGGGGAAGATTATGGTTAACCCTTGGGGAGGCATCTGTGCCCTAAACTGTAGCACCTTAAAGAGCCATTCCTTGCACGGGGGATCCGCAATCCCAAAGGAAGGTCGGAGGAAAGAGACTCTCCTTTGGCCATGGGCACCACCGCTTCGCTAGGGGAAGCAACTGAATCCTGCATACGTAAGGGTTGTCCAGGGGTCAGTCGATCATCACTCTTACTCGTTCGCCCTCCAGAGGGAAACGAGTAAGCAGAATCAACGGGGAGGGAACGACATGCCGTAGTAAGAAGTCAGGACTTCTTAGACTTAAAAAAAAGGCCCTGAAGGAGAAGAATCCCTTTTAGACTTCTGTTGCCTACCTAACCCCTCCAGACATTCCCCGAGCAGATATGAAGATGACGCAAGAGTGACCGTCAATGGCAGGACGAACCTGCATAGCTTTACTGAGCCAAAAGCAAATGTGACGTAATACAACGGGTGTGTGTGGGCAGGGTTGTCATACCCCTCTTAAAAAGTTTTTCGTACCCCTCTTAAAAAGTTTATGGCTATTTTCAGTTTTCACTGGAGTAATATATGCACAGCAAAGAGCAAAAGGGTTAGAATTGTGTTGGAACAATTACAGATTTGGTGTTAAAGCAAGTGTAATGATAGGTCTCCCCAAGATATACAGTAACCCGAGAAATTTTAATACTTAGTTTCTGTCCTTAACAATGCTTAGGAGAAGTAAAAGAGGGCTTGTAAATCTTATGAACATGAGATTCTTTCACAAATATGGTATTTTTATTATAAAATAAATTTTAAATATACTCACCTGGTTGTTACATATATATAGCTTAAGGGTAGGCTCCCCTTTCAAGGGGTGCCAATCGTAAAAAATATTTCCCAAAAATACACTAATCAAGACACGCTAATGAAATTTTCAGGCATTATTAGCACTATAATAAGGCATATCCTCTGTAAGTTTTATCATCCTACAGGGAAAATAAAGGATTTTATGAATAAAAATGTGAAAATCGGAGCTAGCGACTTAAAAGTTGTTTGGTGACCAGTGAGAAACTAATGTCTTGAATTGAAATTCGCTCTGTCATTGTTTGTTTATCCACCTGGAACAAGCAGACAAAGTTTTATCAAAATCGAACAGTAAATAAGCACACAGCAAGAAAAAAACGAGCATTAACTTTAGTGAAAGCCCGGCTGGTGATGGAGGGATACCTAGAAATAAATATTCACCAAAAATTAAAATTTCGATTTAGGTAAAAAACCTTCTGTGTTTTTCTAGGTATTATGTCACTTGATGGCCTAAAACATCTAAATATTATATTACTTAAGGCATAAGAGCAGGACAAGCAAAGAAATACACCCCTCTCCCGAAAAAGAAAAAACGAGAAATTACGATTTTTGTCTGATGACGAAAATATTGGATATAAAATCATAGTCACCCCTGAGCCCATTTTCTTTGATATCACTGATATGAGAAAACGACTTTGAACAGTTTTTAAGGGGTAAACTATAAAAATTAGAAAATTACTAATGATATTTCGTATTTTTACTATTAACATAAGGGGGGCGTTGATGACCAGGGGGGGGGGGGGGGGCATTATAGAGGCTGGAGATGAATTCTACACATATCACGGCCTTCTGATAGGCAAAAGGAAGACTTTTAGCAAAGAAAAAAACAATTGGGAAAAATCACCCTCTGATCGTGGAGGCAATCCCACGTTTCGCGCGCAGGCCAAAAATTCAAATTTCGCGGCAATCACCGCCAGGTGAGTAGGTAGTCATACCTGAGCGCCATCTCTCAGTAGGTAATGGAACCATTCCCAACAATCCTCAGAAATTCCATGACCTTGTTTTCAGAGGGGAGGAGGGAGGGCCCTTTTATATATGTAACTACCAGGTAAGTATATTTAAAAATTTATTTTATAAAAAAAATACCATTTTTAAATATGTAACTTCCCTGGTAGTTACATATATATAGCTGATTGACACCATTGGTGGCGGGTTAGAAAACCTTATCCCGTCGGGAATTCGTATAATTATTAATAGCTACAAAGTAGTAGTACCAATAATCTGGTTCTTACTTGATAAGGAAGCTGGCTTCATAGTTATCCAGCCTCATTTGCCTGCATTCCTTAAGAGACTCAGCGATCCACCCAGGGGGCTGTACAAGTCTCTGTGGGGCTGCCACAAGGTCCTCGACGGTAACGTGGCTAGACCTCCACCCTTGCTATCCTAGCATACCTGATAAGGAAGCTGGTTTCATAGGTTTTTATGCCTCATTTGCCTGCATTCCTTAAGAGACTCGGCGATCCACCCAGGGGGCTGTAAAAGTCTCTGTGGGGCTGCCACAAGGTCCTCGACCTTAGCGTGGCTAGACCTCCACCCTTGTTAACCATGCATAGCCATGGATAATGATTCCGACCGCCTACTCTAATTACAAAACACACACCATAAAAAAACTAACTTGACTTGCATCCCAGACTGTGGAAGGCTACAACAGCCTTCACAGACAACCTGTGAACACAAGTACAAGAAAAAAGGCAAGGGTATATACAAAAAAAGGTTATAGGGAAGAGGCAGTAGACCCTTCTCCAATTACGACGCCGGAGGTAACGTACAGACCCAGGGAACAGCAATCCTCATACTGGGTCTGGACATCTTTGAGATAGCAGTCTGCGAAGATTGATTTACTTCGCCAGAAAGTAGCCTCCAGAATTAACTTCATTGACTTATTGTGCTTGTAAGCCATAGAAATTGCAACAGCTCTAAACTCATGTGGTTTTACCTTAAAGATTGGGAAACTTCTTTCCTCACAATTCTGGTGAGCTTCACTTATCAGATCCTTAATGAAAAAAGCCCGGGCATTCTTTGATAAAGGCAAAGAGGGCTTTTTAACTGAGCACCAGAGGTTGTCTGCTCATCCTCTCAGGATTTTGGACACGTGCAGAAAAAATTTTAGAGCTCTCACAGGACAAAGGCCTCTCTCCTTCTCCCATCCAATAAGTGAGATGCCCTGGGATGATAAAAGATCTTGGCCAAGGTCGAGAAGGATTCTCGTTTTTGGGCGAGAAAGCCTAGCTGAAGGGAGCAAACTGCATTTCTCCATTAAAGCCCACCTTCTTGCTGATGGCTTGTAACTCTCCTACTCTTTTGGTTGTAGCCAAAGCAACAAGGAATAGTCTTTTTGGTAAGATCCTTCCAAGAAGCCTTGTCAAGGGGTTCAAACCTACTTGAGGTCAAAAAGGCTAGGACTACATCCCTGTTCCAAGAGGGGGTTGGATTGTCCTTTCTCTTAGCGATCTCAAAAGATCTAATGAGATCCGAGATCCTTGTTACCCGACACGTCAATGTGTCTGTGACGAAAGACGGAGGCTAGCATGCTGCGGTAACCCTTGATGGTAGGTACAGCCAGCTTCTCTTTTGTTCGCAGATGCAACAGAAAGTCTGCTATTTGGGCTATAGAGGTACTGGTAGAGGAAAATTTGTTAGTCCTGCACCATTTTCTAAACACGTCCCACTTAGATTGGTAGACTCTAATATTGGATGTTCTTCTAGCTCTCGCGATAGCGAGTGCAGCTTCCCTTGAAAAGCCCTTTGCTCTTGCCAGCTTTTCGATAGTCGAAAGGCAGTCAGATTGAGAGTGGGGAGATTCTGATGGTACCTCTCTATGTGTGGCTGTTTAAGTAGATCGCTCCAACTTGGTAACGTTCTGGGGGTATCTACCAGCCACTCCATCACTTTTGCAACCCAAGGTCTCATGGGCCAAAATGGAGCTATCATGGTTATGCAGGCGGTGTGATTCCCTGAGCTTTTTCAGGACTGACGCGTGGGAGCAATACACTGGCAACCTCTTTATCATCAGTGTAGCGAAAAGGTCTATCGAGTGTTGATCCCACAACATCAAGAGGCTGGTGCACACCTCGTGATCTAGGGTCCACTCGGAAGTTAGAACTGTCTTCCTCTGCTGATAAGGTCCGCCCTAACGTTCTTTTCTCCTTCTATGAAGCGAGTTATCAGGGTTATGTCCCTCGCTTTCGCCCACAGTAGTAGGTCTCTCGCAGCCTCGTAAAGTGAGTCTGAACGAGTGCCTCCCTGCTTCTTGATGTAGGCCAACGCTGTGGGGTTGTCTGCGTTGACCTGAACAAAGTTTCCTTGGACTTCCTCCTAAAAGTGTATTAGTGCTAGGTGAATGGCCACTACTTCTTTGATGTTTATGTGCCATTCCCTCTGAGACTCTTCCCATAGACGCGATATCTTGGCCTTCCTCAGTGATGCAACCCTTCCCATGTCTGAGGCGTCGGAATACAACACTAGGTCGGGGTTCCTCTGATAAAGTTCGAGGCCTTCCAGGAGTTTGTTGGCATCGTGCCACCAACTCAAGTGATTCCTGATCCCCAGCGGAATCGGCAACCACTTTACTAGACCTTGACCTCTCGTCCAAAATTTGCAAGATGGAATTGAAGAGGCCGTAAATGAAGTCTCCCCAGGGATACCAACTGCTCGATCGATGAGAGGGTACCCAGTGGACTCATCCATTCTCCTACCGAGCAGGACCATATGTCATTAGGTGTCGCACCTTTTCTAGGCAAGCTAGAATGCGTTTCGGGGCTGGAAAAGCCCGAAAAATCACTGACTGAATCCTCATCCCCAGGTAGATGATGTTTGCGAGGGAGTCAGTTGAGATTTTGCCAGGTTCACCACTAGACCTAGCCGTTGCGTCAAGGACATTGTAATTTTCCTTGCGACCTGGCTCCGAGTAGCCAATAGTCCAGGTACATTGATATCCTTACTCCCTTCAAATGTAGCCAGCGAGCCACATTGACAACCACTCGGGGGGAAAACGTAGAAAGCCGTGCTCAGTCCAAAACAGAGTGCTTTGAACTGATAAAGTAGTTTTAGAATCTCAGAAAATTTCTGCAGTTCAGGTGTATCGAGAAGTGGAAATACGCGTCCTGCTGATCTAACGACACCATCCAGTCTCCCTGTCTGGTGCCTGCTAGGACTGACGCAGAAAACTTGACTTGCTTATGAACTTGTTCAGAGGACTTACGTCCAGAACAGGTCTCCAACCCTCCGAGTTCTACGGAACTAGAAAAAGTCTGTTGTAAAATCCCTCTGACGAGAGGGCTTCTACCACTTCTATTGCTGCTTTTGACAGCATCTGGTTAACCTGCTCTTGCAAGAGCTGCTGCCAGTAGTGGAATACTTGTGTCTAGAGATTGAGTTCACTTTGGGTTTTGGTTGTTGTTTGGGGTTAAGAGGTTGACCTCCAGCAGCCATTCTCTGTCCTCTTCTAGACAAGCTCTCCCACGAAAGGGCCGACGCGTGGGAGGAGCTTCCTTCTTCCTGGCTGCAAGGTTAGTAGGAAGCACCTCTTCGCAGTCCTTTGCAATCAGATCTAGCGTTGCTTGTGCATAATAGCTGCCTATAAGTCCTTCACTAGCTCTGGAGGGAAGAGGAACTTAGCTGTGAAAAAGGGTTGTGAGTTCGACCGACCCGTCCCTCACGGTGTCTGCACTCCTAGAGTCCAGTCCATCCAATCATTCAGAGTCGAAAAAGACCTCTAAACCGATCTGGCTAACACTGTTTCCTTGAAAGAGGAAGATTCGTGGGATCTACCCTTCAAAAACTGCGAGGGTGGGCTCCGAGGTACAGCCTGCTAAAAAGTCCTCCGGATATAAGTCCACCAGAACTGTAAGTAATCTTAAAGATCTGCTGCATGAAGAGTTTTCTGCGTTTCCTCCTCTGAGATCTATCCTGGCATACCTGATAAGGAAGCTGGCTTCATGGGTTTTAATGCCTCATTTGCTAGCATTCCTAGAGAGACTGAGTGATCCACCCAGGGGGCTGTAAGAGTCTCTGTGGGGGCAGCCACATCCTCTAAAGGGTTAGCGATTTCCGAAGGAGAACGAGGGGGAGAAAACACACGCCTCACCTTGAATGCTTGTGTCCCGCATACATTCAGCATGCTGCGAAGAAGAGTCATGCTGTGTCCAGCATGTCTCGAAGGAGAGTCATGTTCAAGTGCTTCCAGCATAAGTCCATCATGTTGCAAGGAAGTGTCAACATAGTGACCCGCATGCTGCGAGGGAAAGTCCAGCGTGCGTCCCACATATATGTTTACAGCGTGATGAGAGGAAGCGTTAGCTGCGTGTCTGGCATGTCGCGAAGGAGAGACAACTGCTTGTCTATCATGCTGCGGGGACAAGCCCTGACTGCATGCGTCCAGCATGCGTCCTGTGTGTATAACATGCGCTCAGCTCGCGTGCATCCAGCATGCTGCCAGGAAGCGTCATGCTACGTCCAGCATGCTGCTGCTGTTGTGAGCTTCCTCTGTTTACGACTTGTAAACGTCAACAGGGATGTAATGGACCGTTGAAGCTCTGACAGGCATGATGCTTGCTGTGAGGGAGCGTCCTTGCCGCGAGAGAGCGCTCGGGAATAACACATTCGCGGTCCTGACGCGGGGGAGCGTTCTGCTCGCGTGCGTACAGCATGCGTTTAACTCGCGTGCATCCAGCATGCTGCATATGTCAAGCATGCTGTGAGGGAGCGTCAAAATCCTTGCCACCTCCCATAACGCGTCCAGATCGCTACGAAGGAGCGTCCAAGATCGCTGTAGCTTGTGTCTCGCATACGTTCAGCATGCTGCGAAGAAGAGTCATGCTGAGTCCAGCATGTCTCGAAGGAGAGTCATGTTCAAGTGCTTCCAGCATAAGTCCATCATGCTGCAAGGAAGCGTCAACATAGCGACCCGCATGATGCGAGGGCAAGTCCTGCCCGCATACGTCCAGCGTGCGTCCCGCATGTATGTTTACAGCGTAATGCGAGGAAGCGTTAGCTGCGTGTCTGGCATGTCGCGAAGGAGACAACTGCTTGTCTATCATGCTGCGGGGACAAGTCCTGACTGCATGCGTCCTGTGTGTATAACATGCGCTCAGCTCGCGTGCATCCAGCATGCTGCCAGGAAGCGTCATGCTACGTCCAGCATGCAGCTGTTGTTGTGAGCTTCCTCTGTTTGCAACTTGTAAACGTCAACAGGGACGTAATGGACCGTTGAAGCTCTGACAGGCATAATGCTTGCTGTGAGGGAGCGTCCTTGCCGCCTCCTGTAACGCGTCCAAACCGCTGCGAGCGAGTGTCCATGAGCGCTGCAGCTCGCGTGCGTTCTTGCCGCGAGAGAGCGCTCGGGACTAACACATTCGCGGTCCTAACGCGGAGGAGCGTTCTGCTCGCGTGCGTACAGCATGCGTGCATCCAGCATGCTGCATGTGTCAAGCCTGCTGTGAGGGAGCGTCAAAATCCTTGCCACCTCCCGTAACGCATCCAGATCGCTGCGAGGGAGCGTCCAAGATCGCTGTAGCTTGTGTGCGTTCTTGCCGCAGGACAGCGTGGAAGAGCCCTGGCGTGCAGTAAGGCACTGCAGTTTTGTGCAGTCTCCTTATAATGCACCGAAGCGTGTGACAGGTTGAGCAAGGGCGAGTGCATTGGCGCGCGAGAATACTACTGGTGCACGCCGAAGGCTTTGGCGCGCACGGGAGACTGCTGGCGTACGTGGGAGACTGCTGGCGTACGCGGGAGACTGCTGGCGTACGCGGGAGACTGCTGGCGTACGCGTGCGGAAGGCTTTGGCGCGCGCGGGAGACTGCTGGCGTGCTCGTGCGGAAAACCATTGGCGCGTGAGGAAAACCATCACCGCCCGCATGCAGAAGACTGCTGGCGCGCACGAGATTGTTGGCGCAAGCGTGCAAGATCATTGGCGCGCACGCGTGTGGTGGGTTGGCAGGACTATCAGGAACAGGGATGTGCCCTTTGGAAGGGCGAACATCCACCGATGGCAACCGTGAAAGGTCCATAGAAGAGTCCAGGACCGAAGTTCACGTACTAAGCTGCAGCGCAAGGTTGCGCTGGTAGGATGATCAGGAACTACAGACCTTAGCAGAATGAACCTCCGAAGAGGTGTCTCTATGAGTGGCCTCTCTTGCGTACGAGAGGTGAACACAGTAAGAGAGACTTGCCTAAGACTGTGCTCCACCCCTGAAGGAAGTGAGACTCAGCAAGGGGGGAGAGTAGTCGAGGCGAAGACAGCAATCGGAGTCTCTGAAGTGGTTGGATCAGCAAGCTGACCTTCAACAGTAGCAATCCTCCGAAAAGGAGTCTTAATGAGTGTGAGTGGCCTCTCTCGCGAACGAGAAGTGATCACTTTGTAGAAGAGACTTGATGATGCCCATTAGGGCCGGTGGATAAGCAAGCTGACCTTCAACAGTAGCGATCCTCCGAAGAGGAGTCTCTATGAGTGGCCTCTCTCGCAAATGAGAGAGGTGATCGCTTCGTAGAAGAGACAATGACGCCCATTAGGGCTGGTAGATCAGCAAGCTGACCTTAAACAGTAGCAATCCTCTGAAGAAGAGTCTCTATGAGTGGCCTCTCTCACTAACGAGGAACACTTCGTAGAAGAGACTTGATGACGACCATGATGACGCTCATTAAGACCGGTGGATCAGCAAGCTGACCGTCAACAGTAGCGATCCTCCAAAGAGGAGTCTCTATGAGAGGCCTCTCTCCCGAACAAGAGAGGTGAACACTTCATAGAAGAGACTTGCCTAAGACTGTGGTCCACCCCTGAAGGAAGAGAGACTCAGCAAGGGGGGAGAGAAGTCTGGGTGAAGGCAGCAACAGCAGTCAGAGACAATTAATTTATTAAGATGTGGGAAGTTCTCCCTCGAAAGGGAGAAACAACCTCACACCTGGGGAGGAAACTTTACCTCGGAAAGGAAAGTTGTCCAACCGCTGGAGGCGAACCTCCTGGTTAGCGTTCTAAGATGATCTGAAGTGCTGGTCATGTTCTGACGGGCGTACTTCTAAGAGAAGGGATGACGCCCAAGACGACGTCCTCTGAGGAACGGCAGTGACAACAGATTCCCCAGGCATGAACAGAACAACTCTGCTTTGTCGGCACTTTTAGTCGAAAGAAGAAAAAAGGAAAACTAGTTAACTGGGAGAAAATAAAATTAATTATTTAACCCTTTTACCCCCAGGCTATTTGGAACTTTCCAAACCTTAACCCCCAGGGGTTATTTTTTTTCAAGCACATTTTGCAGTATATATTTTTTAACCCTGGATAGGTATGATGGGTCGAGAACGACCCCTACAGCATGTTCAAAACCAGTTTTCTCCCCATAAATCATCAGCTCTCTCAAATATGAAAGTGAACGACCTGCAAGGGGTGACTAGTCTACATGCCATTGTCTGCTTTAGGACTGATTTTCGTCTAACTTCCCTCCTTCCCCGTTTTTTTTACCCCACCAGGGGTCGTCCTCGACCCTAAAATACCTAAATAGGAGTAAGTGATCAAACAGCAAAATTATTACATAATTATAAATTGTCGAACAGTGTTGATACTTGTTTGGTTCTTTATAGTTGGAAAGTGTGCGTGGATGGTGTGTCTACCACTTGCATGACATTGGTTTTGGCTTAGATGCCATATATTGCCATGAGGTCCATTTTCCCCCAAATGCTAATTTCTGAATTTTTTTCATTTTTTGCAAATTTCTGATTTTTTTTCTATTTATTTTGAATTTATCTTCAATAATGGCCAGCAGGCAGTATTCCCTCGGCATGGATGTCATCAACACACTTCTAATGGAGTTAAAAAGTGATGTTGATGATAATATGGAGCTTGCCAACCTCATGTGTTTGATATTTATTACTCTGATAATTTTTCCTTCGTATTTGTAAATATTTTTCTTATGTTTATTAGGTACTTGAAATTGATTTATATAGTGTTTTATTATTATTATTATTATTATTATTATTATAGTTTATATATACATAATAATTTGATATTATTTTACTTTTTATTGGTCAGCAGTTTCTTATTTTGATTTCATTTTACTTTGATTGGCTACCGATTTGCTATTTGATATCCTTCTACTTTTATTAGTTACTAATTCTGTTTTCTCTTGCTGTAAGTATGGTATCAATTTTGTGTTGATCACATCAAGCTTCCTGAAAGGACTCACTGTCATAGCTGCCCACCTAAGACTGACCACATGACAAACACCACTTGTTTGAGGAGCAGGAAGCCTGTTTGTCTATAGCTTCAAACTGTCTTGTATCTGAACTGTACCTGATAGTTAAAGCTAGGTAAATCATGAAACTTTCTTTTTTTACTACTTGTTTGTATAAATATTAAAATTTTAATCTTTACAAAATAGATATCACCCATTTTTTATCTAAAATTATTTCAAAGAATTTAAATTTTATAGAATAAAAATAATTGTCAAACATCCAGAAAGCCATCATATCAGTTTTATTCAAATTCACTAATAATTAGATAAATAAATAACACCTTGAAATTTACATACCCATTCTCCATTTCAAGTGGTAGATTGGGCTGTAAGAGTTGTTGCGGTCTGCGGCCATTTTGTTGACATACCCGAATGGTAAGTTGGCATATCTCTATATATTCTTGTTCTGTATAGAATTCGTGAGATTTGGGTATATTTTAATGCATAAATATCATATCTTATAGGAGATACAATGATTTTCATAAGAAATTTACATTGTGAAACTAGGCCGTCAAAAAATGACCTTTAGATTTCGCCCCTGATATAACAGTAAATTACATCTTAGTGCACATTTTATTATGTATTTCTGTTCTAGGATAATATGAGTTTATTCAATAAAGAAATTAGCCTCTTCCTATTTCATTTAGGTACCAGAAAAAATTAGTGAAACTTGGACTAGTTTTTTGGCCAAAAAAAATTACCTTTTTTTTTCTCATTTCAGATCTTGACTTCTATGGGTCCAACTCATTTCCAGCAATTACATGCTGTTGCTTTGCCATCTAAAAAGGTGTCCCTAAAGGGATTTATGTGTATATGTATATTTCTATTTTTTTGTGAATATTTATGTCGTCTTTTTTTTGTATACTTATATTTTTAATATATTTCCAATAAATAGTTATTTTGTAGATGGGTATCATTTATATTTTCAGTAGTTTTTAACATTCTTTGAAGTATTTTTAGCAAGTCAAACAATACAAATTGATGCATAACTAAATTTTTCCTGAATTTTTTTTTGAGTCAGGGTCGAGCTCGACCCCTAAATACCTAAATAGGGGTGTCCAAGAACGATACCTATCCAGGATTAAATTGCTCTAACAGCCTTAATTTTTGTCATAGAGAGGTCAGGTTGGTCTCATTCTCTTAGAAAATGCCTGAAGTTTCTCAAAAAAATTATCAAAAATATGCAAAAAAAAAAAAATGTGAATAGCAGTTTTTTGCAAGGACGTACCGGTATGTCCATGGGGGTAAAGGGATGAGTTTTGTGAAACGTACTAGTACGTCCTTTGGAGGTAAAAGGGTTAACAGAAAATTCCCTCGGGAGGAACTCCGAAGAGGAACCCTGAGGGAACAACATAAAATAAGTATTGCGCCCTTCCTTCCCCAGTCGACATCCACAGGAGAAGGGGGGAGCGGAGTAACTGTAATTACAATTATTTAAATCAGCTAAGATTATTCACTAATGGTGAGAACCACTCATCCTCCGAGGAGAAGTGTTCCCCAAGGAGAAAAGCTTTAAAGTTGAAATTACAATTATAATTTCACTAAAAATAATTGAGACAAACAATCGGAAGCGCAACCTAACCCGCGAATGGGAACGTTGCTCTTCGCATTAATACACTGTTGAGCGTGTGACTGGTTGCGCAAGAGTGGGTGCACTGGCGCTTGCGTGAGAGTACTACGTGGAGACTGCTGGCGCGCGCGTGCGGAAGACCATCAGCGCCCGCGCGCACAAGACCGTCGGCGCACGCGCAAGATTATTAGAGCACGTGCGCGAGGAAGGCCAACGGGTGCTCGCGCAGGAGACCATAGGCGCCCGCGCGTGGAATACCGTTGGCGCGCACGGAGGACTGTTCGTACACGTGCGCGGTAGACTGTTGGCGCGCTTGCGCGCGTGGGAGACCATCGGCGCCCGACGCGCGGAAGACTGCTGTCGCGCGCGTGCAAGGATGTTGGCCCTGGCGCGGAAAATCATCGGCGCCTATTCGCGGAAGATCGCTGGCGCGCGCGCAGGAGACCATCGGTGCCCGCGTGCGGAAGATCGTCAGCGCGCGCGCAAGACTGTCAGAGGGACGGAAGACTGTTGGAGCAAGAGCGTGCACGGGAGACTGTTGGTGCACATGAAGGTAGCGTTAGTAGGTTGGCAGGTCAGGTGGCAGGACGATCAGGAACTGGGATATGCCCTTTGGAAGGGTGAGCATCCACCAATGGGGACTGTAAAGAAGTCCGCGTTAGAGTCCAGGACAAAGTCCAAGGACTACGTTGCAGCGCAAGGTTGCGCTGGTACACCGGTAGGTCAGCTGGCAGAACGAACAAGAACTGGGTTGTGCCCTTTGGAAGGGCGAGCGTCCACTGATGGGGACCGTAAAAAGGTCCGAGTTAGAGTCCAGGACCGAAGTCCAAAGGACTACGTTGCAGCGCAAGGTTGTGCTGGTTGATCGGAGGTCGTGGTAGGTCTGCTTGATCCTCCTAAGAAGTTTCTCTATGAGTGGCCGCTCTCGCGAACGAGAGAGGTGAATACTTCGTAGAAGAGACTTGAAGATACCCATGATGACGCCCATTGAGGGCCGGTGAATCAGCAAGCTGACCTTTAACATAAGCGATCCTCCGAAGAGGAGTCTCTATGAGTGGCCTCTCTCGCAAACGAGAGAGGTGAACACTTCGTAGAAGAGACTAGAAGACGTCCCTTGAGGGCCGGTGGATCAGAAAGCTGACGTGTAACAGCAGCGATCCTCCGAAGAGGAGTCTCTATGTGTGGCCTCTCTCGTGAACGAGAGAGGTGAGCACTTCGTAGAAGAGACGTGCCAAGACCGTGCTCCGCTCCTGAAGGAAGAGAAACTCAGCAAGGAGGGAGAAAAGTCTGGGCGAAGGCAGCAACAGCAGTCAGAGACGATGAATTTATTAAGGTATGGGAAGTTCTCCCTCTGAAGGGAGAAACAACTTCACACCCGGGGAGGAAACTTCCCTAGGAAGGGAAGTTATCCAACGCCTGGAGGCGAACCTCCTTTAGCGTTCTAAAATGATCTGAAGTGCTGGTCATGTTGTCACGGGAGTCCTCCCAAGAGAAGGGATGACGCCCATGACGATGTCCTCTGAGGGACGGCAGTGACAGCAGATTCCCCACGCATGAACAGAACAGCTCTGCTTCGTTGGCACTCTTGTCGAAGGAAGAAAAACTGCATAGTTAACTGGGAAAAAATAAAATTAATTATTTAACAGAAATTCCCTAAGGAGGAACTCCGAAGAGGAACCCCGAGGGAACAACATGAAATAAGTATTGCGTCGACAAAAAATTGATTATCTAACAAATTCCCTAGGGAGGAACTCCAAAGAGGAACCCCGAGGGAACAACATGAAGTTAAGTACAGTGGAACCTCTACATACGATTGTCTTTACATACGAATTTTCCAACATCCGAAGTAAAATTCTACCAAATTTGTCTCGACACCCTTAGTCTTGCTCCAACATACGACGTAGATCATACGCGTACGCGTGGAATTTTCTCGAAGCGTCGATCGTAGTTTCTTGTTGACGCCAGCACATCGGAGGGACGCCAATCGAGCGTCGCCTTGATCAGTCCTCTCATCTCATGCGCATAGTGTGGTTGTTCTCTATTCGCTCAGTTATTAACAGTGCTTTTTATCTTCCCTTTTCACGTTTTGTTTTTGTTTTTTACATATAATCACCGGTCCTAAAAAGCTTAGTTTCGGTTCAGGAAATAGTAGTGGTGAGAAAAAGAAGAAGTCAATGCTTTCATTAGAACTAAAACAAGAAATAATATAAAAGCATGAGCGAGGTGTGCGTGTTAGCAATCTGGCTAAACAATATGGCCGGAATATGTCTACGATCTCGACGATCCTAAAACAGGGGGCAGCCATTAAAGCAGTGAAACCTTCGAAAGGGATCACGATTATTTCTAAACGTCGTAGCCCTACCCTGTAAGAGATGGAACGCCTTTTGTTGATCTGGATAAAGGACAAGGAGATTGTTGGCGATACGATCACTGAAACGATCATTTGTGAGAAGTCCGGCGCTATCTATTGTTACTTGAAGGCGGCGGGCTCTGGGGGTGACGCGGGGGAGAGTTCAACCGATCCTACGATGGAGGAATTCAAGGCGTCTCGAGGTTGGTTCGAGAAATTTAGGAAACGAACCAGAATTCATTCAGTTGTTCAGACACCAAGGCTGCTAATGACTTTGTTAAAAAGTTCAAAAGGATCGTGGAGGAGGAAGGCTACGTAGAGCAGCAGGTTTTCAACTGTGATGAAACCTGTCTGTTTTGGAAAAAGATGCCTAGTCGAACATACATTACCGCCGAAGACAAGAAAATGCCTGGACATAAGCCAATGAAGGATCGGTTGACTCTTGCGTTTTGTGCCAACGGCTGCGGGGACTGCAAAATTAAGCCTTTATTAGTTTACCATTCCAAAAACCCTGGGCATTTAAAGCACATAGAATTAATAAAGACCTGCTACATGTTCTATGGCATTCTAATTCTAAGGCTTGGGTCACTAGGCATATCTTTGTGGAATGGGTAAACGTAGTTTTCGGCCCTGCTGTCAAGAAGTACCTTCAGGAGAGGAATTTGCCTTTGAAGTGCTTGCTTTGTTTGGACAATGCACCCGCTCACCCCCCAGGACTCGAAGATATCATCGACGAATACAAATTTATCAAAGTGTTGTATCTTCCACCGAATACCACCCCTATCCTCCAGCCCATGGACCAGCAAGTCATCTCTAATTTCAAGAAGCTCTACACCAAGCACTTAATTAAGCAGTACTGTACTTTAATGTCACGCAAAGCACCAACTTAACTTTGCGTGAATTTTGGAGGAGCCACTTTAATATCGTGCACTGCTTAAAGATCATAGATCAGGCTTGGGAGGGAGTAACTCGTCGGACACTGAATTCAGCTTGGAAGGAGCTTTGGCCGGATGCTGTTGCTCCCAGAAATTTCGAAGGTTTTGGCCCCGAGCCTGGACCTGTGCTTGCCACCGAGGAAGACGTCGAAGAGATTATATCCCTTGGCAAGTCCATGGGTCTGGAGGTGGATGAAGATGAAATCACTGAACTCGTCGATGAGCATCAAGAAGAGCTCACCACGGAGGAACTCAAGGAGCTGCAAGCCATGCAGCATGATGAGTTCTAAGCGCAGTTGAGTGAGTCGGAGGAGACCGAGGAGGTATGTCAAATCTTAGGTACGGCTGAAATAAAACAGATGTTAGCATATCATCAACACGTGGTTGATTTCTTCGATAAGCATCACCCACAGAAACTTCAGGTTTGCCGTGTAGTTGCGCAGTTCGATGATGTTTGTTTAACTCATTTTAGAAAAATTCTCATAAGCCGTACCAAGCAACTTTCTCTCGATAGTTTCTTTAAAAAATCTACGAAACGGTCTAGTGATCATGATGAAGAGAAAGAAAGTGAAGCAAAGAAAAGTAAGACCAAATCGAGTGAAAGTGATGAAAATTAAAAATAGAAAAGAAAATAAATGTAAAAAAAAATATAAAATATAAAAATGAACAAAAAAAAAAATAAGCCAAGTTAGGTTAAAGTTCACGTAGCGTAAGTTAGAGTAGGTTACGGTATGTTATCGCAGTCGTTGATCTTCTGTCTACTCCTGCGTAGCAGTCCCTACACCTGCGCTGGCCTATCGCTAAGGTAAAGTGTTAATACAAACCCCTATTTTATTTATTATTTCTTTATTATAATTCTTTTTTTTAGATATTTCTGTATTATTCAATTGTATTAATGTTATGTATAATTATGTGTAGCCATTTATTAAGGAGTTAAATGGGTTTTTAGGCTGAGGAACGAATTAAACAAATTACAGTGTATTCTTATGGGAATATTTGCTCCAACAAACGATCGTTTGAACATATGAAGCAGCTCACGGATCGAATTAAGATCGTAGGTAGAGGTATCACTGTATTGCGCCCTTCCTTCCCCAGTTGACATCCACGGGAGAAGGGGGGAGCGGAGTAACTAATAAAAACAGAATTACAATTATTTAAATCAGCTAAGAATATTCACTAATAGTGAGAACCACTGACCCTCCAAAGGGAAGTGTTCCCCACAGAGAAAAGCTGAAAAAGTTAAAATACAATTATATTTTCAATAAAAATAATCAATATAAATAACTGGAAGAGCAACCTAACCCGCGCACAGGAAAGGAGCTTCCCTAATAGTACACTGTTGTTGTAAAGGTGAACGACCTCGAGAAGAAAAAGACTGTAGTCAATCTTTGAGAGGCCACATCCCTTCGCTCAGATATCCATGTTTCCCATAGAAAAAAGGAAAAGGCGAAGACAATAGTTGAATGAAGAGGGTCCAGACGATGACAATTCCCCTGCGGCAGCCGAGGACGATTATATGCCAACGGGAAGACCGATGGACCAGAGAGGGAGAGGTCGTTCCCCACGAAGTGGAACTGTGCCGGCCTTGCTAATGTACGCAAGTGTCGTTGTCGTATATGTATCACACACACAGCAAAAGGAGATTATCACATTTCTATACAAATATATATACATAAACATTAAGAATGTTTTCATATATATGTATACAAGTATAAGAAAAAGTAAGTTAAAAGAAAAAAATTAATGGCAGTCCAGAATAGGAGAGGAGGGAGAGAGGAAACAACCGCTCTCGATCAGAGCCAAAGGAAAGTGGCTAAATCACAGGTGTGTGAACAGGAGTGGTAGCAAGCTACCCCCGCCCTACCCCTGGTAACTAGCGATGTGGGTAGTTAACCCTCGCTAAATTTTAATGGCTCGTCATTTCAGCTCCGCCAAAAGTATAACCTCTAATACATAGCATGCTTTGTATTTCAGTTACGGAATAAACACAAATTAATGGCAGTCCAGAATAGGCAATGAGGAAGAGCGGAAACAACCGCTCTCCATCCGAGCCAAAAGTAAAGTGAACTAAATCACAGGTGTGTGAACAGGAGTGGTAGCAAGCTAACCCCCCTACCCCCTGCTAACTAGCGGTGTGGGTGGTTACCCCTCGCTAAATTTTAATGGCTCGTCATTTCAGCTCCGCAGAAGGTATAACCCTTAATAAATAGCGTGGTTTGTATTCCAGTTACGGAACAACTATATATTACAGTGTAAGGTTCAATTTTTGGAAATTTGAAGACCAAAACCAAATTAAACATGAAATATACATAATTAACATCAAAGATTTTAAGTAATTTTTATTTTTCCTAACATACTTACCGAGAACTACTTTCTTAGGAGTTACCTGTAATCTCCTCTCTACCGACCAGAGTTTTGTGTAGTATACCCTAAACCCGTTTTCTATGGAGGGCTAACCCGGGAGTAAGAGAACGTGCCCCGAGGGTAGCCTTTGCACTAGGTCGAGGTCCGCTTGGGTCGTGAGCGTCAGTAAGTTCCTCGGATGTTGCAAAAATTCTTGCAAGGGCAGAGAGGCACTCGGGGAAGGTAGGGAGGGCCATTACCCGAAAGTAGTTCTCGGTAAGTATGTTAGGAAAAATAAAAATTACTTAAAATTTTTTATTTGTTCCAACACGAATACTTACCTCGAACTACTTTCTTAGGAGACTTACACTTTAGGAGGTGGGAGTGCCTTCCTGAGGGATAAGCACAAAGTTACCACGTGGTAAACACGCGGGACACACGAGGCGGACACAAAGGGTCGAGAGAGACGAGAGCGACGTGGTATCACGTCGCGACCAGAGAACTTTCTGGCGCTCACAACCCAAGCGGACCTCGACCTAGCGCAAAGGCTACCCTCGGGGCACGTTCTCTTACTCCCGGGTTAGCCCTCCATAGAAAACGGGTTTAGGGTATACTACACAAAACTCTGGTCGGTAGAGAGGAGATTACAGGTAACTCCTAAGAAAGTAGTTTGAGGTAAGTATTCGTGTTGGAACAAATATGTAATTAATTCATACAATTATAAAATTCATTAAATTTCAGCACTATTTCCAAAGAAAAAATACAGCAGACTATAAAGCCTTATTTGATACCCACATATCAAAATAAATAACTTACTTCTGTTTGCCATCTTTATCTCTTGACCTTGACCTTGAAGTAGAGGATGAAGAAGAAGATGAGGAAGAGCTGGAAGATCTACTAGTACTTGAAGAACTTTCTGAGCTTCCTGACGAACCAGAAGAACTTCGAGATGAGCTGAAATTTAGCAACACACATTAACGATGAGAATCAAATGCCATGAAAAATTACAAATTTGGAAGTAATTTGTACTTCATCTAAAGATACAAACCTGTAGTTATTTATAGGAGATATTATTTTCGACAAAGCTGAAGGACGAGCCTTTAGATTTACATTGAGGGTTAATCACCCATCCGCTAATAAGAAGGGGGGGGGGGTAGTAGTTACCCTGCTCACTCTCACATTTGGGAGGAGAACCCGCTTTGCTTTAAGGTAACACTTCAAGGGGGACCGGTGCTGGCGGGCTAATCTGTATAAATAGCTACATGTTTGTATGGTAAGGAAAAATAACAAATTTGTAAGTAATTTGTATTTTTCCTACTACACAAACCTGGAGCTATTTATAAGGTATACTTTCGGCGCAGCTGAAAGACAAGCCATGATATAATTTTAGTGAGGAATAACTACCCCATCCGCTAGTTAGCGGGTGGGGGGTGGGGTAGACTGGCTACCCCGCTCATTCACACCTCTCGGCTGAGTAACCACTTTGCTTTATGGCAGGACTTCTCGGGGGACAGGGTGGCGGGCCAATTTGTATAAATAGCTCCAGGTTTGTATACTAGGAAAAATACAAATTACTTACAAATTTGTTATTTGTTCCGACATAGATACAAACCCTCCGCTATTTATAGGGTGACTTACTCTTAGGAGGGAGGAAGTCCTCACCAACTGGACTTGGTCATGACCCGGGGTCCTCTCTTATTTCAATCTGTGATCAATAGTAGAAGGGACCCTACCCTCTCTAAAATCAAGTGCCGATATGAGGTAATGCATTGATAGCGGCCTGCAGAAGCCTGTGTGTGAGTGGCACTAACAGTGTGGCTTGTCTTTAACATAGGAACTTGAGTACAAAACCTATTGTTCTTAAAGACTTACCCAATACCCTCCCTCTAAAAGGTATTGGGGACGTAACAAAGTATTGTTCTATACTTGAGAGGCACAAGGGAAATGGGTCTTACCTGCAGCGAGGTGAGGTCAGCTATGCTGAGGCTTGCAGAGCTGTTTTCCCCAGAGGGCGGAAGGTGAAAGGAAGAAAGGAGCCAGACATTCTTACTCATTCACCCCACACTAATCCAGGTAGCCTCAGCCCTCAACCCTCTGCTACTTGTCCATCAAGGAGCCTGATGTGTTTAGACCATTTGTTGTGCGACCACCACAGGACCATTGGAAAAGGTCTCTATGTTCTTGTGGCTTACATCTTTGCAGGTAGTGGGCCGTGAAGGTCGATTGACGCTTCCACATGCCCACTTAAAGTATCTGCACCACGGAGTAGTTTCTTGAACGCCAGGGATGTAGCAACGCCACTGACGTTACGAGCTCTGGGTCTTAGGATGGAGGAGAGTCTACATTGAGAGTAGCCTCAATTGCCTTCCGATCCCAGAGGGGAAGGAAATCCTTGAGGTCCTCCTCTTGACCTTCCCCGTGCTGCCCAACAGTGCCGACACACGGGGGCGAGCTGGTGTCGTTCTTTTAAGGTAACCCCACAGACTCCTCACTGGGTAAAACCCCAGTTGACTCTTTATTCGAAATGGCCTGCACCTAGGGTACAGCACACTCGGATTTGAGTCTTAGCAATCTACTCAGGGACGCCGCTGAGGATTACTTCTCCCCGTCTCCTAGGGTAGGAGACATCAGAAGATGGATCATACAACACACGAACTCTCTTGGTCAAAAGCCCAAGTGAGTAGAAAGGCCATCTTCCGTGTAAGAAAGTGATCTGCTGCTAGGCTAAAGGTTCATAGAGAGGGGCCTTCAGAGACTGAAGGACCAGAACCGCGTTCCCAGGAGGAGGTTGAGATCTGACGGGGGACAAGTTATCTCACACTTGTATAAGTAAAGGCATCGATGGGAGAGAATCCCCTTCCACGACATCAGTCACAAAGGACCGAACACTTCGCCTGGAAGACCGACGCTGAAAAGTGTCTGAGGTGCCTAGACATCTTTTCCGTAACTTGTTGCGAAAGGCCTCTCTGAGAGGGGTGGTGTAGGATTGTCCCAGAAGAGAAGTCGAAGCAAAGCTACAGCTTAGGAAAGTGTTAGCATGTGGCTACTTGGAAGATCGTGCCGTGGAGGAAGATCCCTCGGAACTCCGTCAGGAGCTGTAGAAGGTCCGGGAACCATTCTGTGGGTTGCCATAGCGAAGCTATTGGAGCTCCGTCAGGGGCTGCAGAAGGTCTAGAAACCATTCTGCGGGATGCCATAGTGAAGCTATTGGGGTCATTGATAAGATCTTGCTTATCCTGACTTGGCTGAGGACTTTTTTACCAGACCGAGTGGGGGAAAAATAGGCCGCCCCACCGATCTTGGAATATAGTATTTTTATTATAAAATAATTTTTTAAATATACTTACCTGGTAGTTACATATATATAGCTTAAATCCCGCGTTTCGACGCGGCACGACAGAAAATTCAATTTCGCGGCGATCGCCGCCATGACAGTAGGTGCTCATACATAAGCGCCATTTCTCATAGGTTATCAGAACCATCACCAACATTCTTCAGAAAGTCCATGCCTTTGTTTTCAGAGGGGAGGAGGGAGGGCCCTTTTATATATGTAACTACCAGGTAAGTACAGTATATACAAAAATTTATTTCGTAACAAAAATACCATTTCTAAATATGTACCTTCCCTGGTAGTTACATATATATAGCTGATTGACACCATTGGTGGTGGGTCGAAAACCTCATCCCATTGGGAATTCGTTTAATTATTAATAGCTACAATTAGTAGTACTAACAATCTGGTTCTAACCTGATAAGGAAGCTGGCTTCACAATGATACTGCATTCTTTAAGAGACTCAGCGATCCACTCAGGGGGCTGTAAAAGTCTCTGTGGAGCTGCCACAAGGTCCTAGACCTTAGCGTGGCTAGACCTCCACCCTTGCAAACCTGGCATAGCCATGGATACTGATTCTGACCACCTACTCCAAAAAAATATTTTCTTTTTTTTAAACTAGCTCGACTTGCATCCCAAACTGACGGAAGGCTGCGACAACCTTCACAGACAACCTGTGAACACAATAAAACTAACTTGACCTGCATCCCAGATTAACGGAAGGCTGCAACAACTTTCACAAAAAACTAACTTGACTTGCATCCCAGACTGACGGAAGACTGCAACAACCTTCACAGACAACCTGAGAACACAAGTGCAAGAAAAAAGGCAAGGGTAAATATTAAGTTATCGGGAAGAGGCAGTAGACCCTTCTCCAACTACGAAGCTGGAGGTAACGTACGGACCCAGAGAACAGCAATCCTCATACTGGGTCTGGACATCTTTGAGATAGCAGTCTGTGAAGATTGATTTACTTCACCAGAAAGTAGGCTCCAAAATTGACTTCATTGACCTATTGTGTTTGTAAGCCATAGGAATTTCTACAGCTCTATCCTCATGTGGTTTTACCTTAAGGATCGGGAAAACTTCTTACAATCCTGGAGAGTTTCCCTTATCAAATCCTTAATGAAAAAAGCCAGGGTATTCATTGATAAAGGCAAAGAGGGCTTTTTAACTGAGCATCAGAGGCTGTCTGCTTGTCCTCTCAAGTGTTTGGACGCGTGCAGATAAACATTTTTTAGAGCTCTCACTAGACAAAGGCCTCTCTCCTTTTCCTGTCCAATTTAAGTGAGATAGCTCTGGATGGTAAAAGATCTTGGCCATAGTCGATAAGGATTCTCGTTTTTGGCAAGAAAGCCTAGCTGAAGGGAGCAAATTACATTGTCTCCATTAAAGCCCACCTTCTTGCTGATGGCTTTTAACTCTCCTACTCTTTTGACTGTAGCCAATGAAATTAGGAAAAGAGTCTTCTTGGTAAGATGCTTCCAAAACGCCTTGTCCAAGGGTTCAAACCAGGCTCCACAGGGATCTCATCCTGAGGCGGCCGTTGGAACTAGCCTGGCCAAGGAGGAAAGGTGACCTAAGAGGCATAACCAAGATTGGGCTGGAAGCTCTCCTCGTCTGAGGAAAGGTTCTGCGACTCTCCTCAGCCTTGCTATCCTGTCATCTGATGGGAAGGCTTGGAGATTGGAGTCTAATATCATGCCTAGATATCCCAGTTGATGAGATGGAAGCAGAGAAGACTTCTCGAGAATTACCATGATCCCTAGATCTTGGCAAAGTCCCAGAAGCTTGTCTTGGTGTCGAAGAAGGGTCGATTCCGAGACTGCCTGGGTTAGCCAGTCATCCAGAAAGCGAAGGAGAAGAATACCGCTCCTGTGTGTCCATTAAGATAACAGGGTGAACATTCTGGTGGACACCTGCGGTGCTGTGGAGAGATCGAAACATGTGGTATATCTTGTTGTCTAGGCAGAATTTCAAGTACTGTACTTCCTGGAAGACGGATGGATTGGGATCTGGAAGTACCCGTCCTTCAGATCCAGTGTGCACATGAAGTCTTGTGGTCTCACTACAAGCCTGATCGACTCTGCTGTTCCACGCTGAACGAAGTTTTTTCGACAAACTTGTTCAGGGCTGAGAGGTAGAGACAGGTCTCCAGCCTTCAGACGCTTTCTTACAAGAAAGAGTCGACTGAAGAAGCCGGGGGGGGGGGGGGGTGAAGCCGTTGATGACCTTCTGGAGAGCATCCCTCTAGAGCATGGTCTCGACTTCTGCCCGAAGGGTTAGCCCCTTTGCCGATCTCATGGCATAGGAGCTCAGGGACACTGGATTCGCTGTCAGTGGAGGTAAAGATGTAAAGAACGGGACGCGATATCCTTGGCTGATTACGGAGATCGTGCAGGAATCGGCCCCGAGTTGCTGCCACCTAAGCGCGCAACCTTAGGCATCCCCCCGCTGGGGACCATGCAGGAGGGTTGCCAATCCTAACGTTTGCAGCCTCGGCAGCTCCCTCTAGGATTATTGCCTCCCCAGGAGGACTTCCCGCCCTTCTTGTCTCTGACAGGAGGAGGCTGCTTTTTAGACACCTTGTCTTAGCTGCCGGGGCCGGTTCCGATGTCCTAGACTGACGAGGCTGTTGTTGTTGATGGAGGCTTGTAGGGTCTGGATGTAAGCGCCTTTGGAGGAGTGAATCGTGATTCGACTTTCTCCACCTCTCAGCTGTCCGTTCCCCGTCCTTGGGCTCAAAACAAGGTCTTTCCAAGGATGGAAGAGTGTCTGAGCTTGCCGACATCCATGGCTGGGGCTTCCGAGAGGAACCTCTCAGTCACTGCATCTCAATGCTTCAACATCGAGTTTGCCCACAAGTTCGAAACTTGGTGAGCCGGAAAACTATGGTGCTCGTGGCCAAGAGGAGTAAAGTTTTCATGACCTTCCTGGAGCTCTCCTTGGACGAATTCTCGGATCGCAACAGGATGCTCAGAGATCCAAGCCAGACGACCAGCCACGAAGTGGCCCGCATGGCACACTTTGCAGCTTTCTCCTGGCTTAAGATCTCCGAAGTCGAGCATGTCACCTGTCGGGCGGAGAATTTCTCAAGAGAAAAACTCCTGGTAACCCCCTTCCACGGAATGGTGGAGAGGAAGGGCTAAACCAGGTTCCCCCATGATCTCTATGTACCTCCTCTGCTGACGGCTGACAGACACAGTGTCAGCGACTCCCGCTAGGGGAAAGGGAATCGAATGATCCTGAGGAGTAGAGATGATGGGGCCTGCCTGAAAAGAAGGAGAAGAATGTTGCCCAGATTTCTCTGGGCAACGCGGGAATCGCGGTCGAAATCCTTTGGTGCTCACGCGATGGTAAATCGTTGGTTCGCGCGCGGGCGAACGTGGGTGCGCCCGCGCGCGCAGGCGAAAATGCGCGTGGGCGCACAGGTGAGGGCGAGCGCGGTTGTAAGGGCGAGCGCTGGCGGTCGGGAGACCGATGGCGCGTTTTGGCGAGCGATGGAAAACCGCTGGTTCGCGCGCGGGCGAACATGGGTGCGCATGTGCGCAGTCGTAAGGGCGAGCGCAGGCGGCCGGGAGACCGGTGGCGTGTCTTGGCGAGCGAAGGCGTGTTGGCCAGAGATGACACGTTGGCAAGCGGTGGCACGTTGGCAAGCGATAGCGCGTTGGCAAGCGATGGCGCGTTGGCAAGCGATGGCGCGTTGGCAAGCGATGGCGCGTTGGCAAGCGATGGCGCGTTGGCAAGCGATGGCGCGTTGGCAAGCGATGGCGCGTTGGCAAGCGATGGCGCGTAGCGCCCGATCGCGTACAGGAGAGTTAACGCGTGGGCGCGTAGGAAACCTACGACGATTGAAGCGTTGGCGCGTTGAAAACCCTTACGCGCAGGCGAAGAATCGCACGGGCGCTTAGAAGATCGCTGGCGGGCAAGGAAAGCCCAGGGGTGCCTGTGAGCGCCCATACTCTAGCTTAGGTATCTCCTGGGCGGCGCGGTGAGAAGTGGAAGCGTGCTGGAACTGGAACCGCGCGTGGGCGCGCTTGGCGCGAAACTCCAGAAGAACCTGTGAGCGCCTGTGCGCTAACGTAGGAACTTCTTGAACTGCGCGCGACGAGGCAGGAACCGGGAGATCGTAGGCGCGTAGTTGGGTGGCTAGAAGATATGCATGGCCAGACGATATCAGCAAGGGTGCAGAACCAGAGAGATCGTCGGCGAGGAGGCGAAGGAATAAAATCCTTGCCTGCACCCAGATCCAAAGATAGTGGGCGCGTGGACGAACGTTGGCGCGTATTGCGCACATCAGGAAAGGGGGCGCAGATGCGCGCTGGCGAGCAGGTGATCGTGGAGTTCAGTAAAGAAATAATCTCCCTGCTTGCGCCCAGATCCGGAGATCGTGGGCGCGAGGGCGAACGTCGGCGCGCATTGCGCACATCAGAAAAGGGCGATCAGGCGATCGTGGGCGTTCAGGAGCGTTCAGGAGACCGTAGGTGCACAAGACGCGTAGCCGCACAGAAGGTCCCAGAAACGTTGGCGATCAGGAGATCTACGGCGAGACTCGGCTACAGGAGATCGCTTGAGTATTGATTCAGCAGAAGACTGGTCCACAGAAGGAGAGTATTTGCGAACTACTGCGCTCGAACGAGGTTACACAGGTAAAAAAACCTGGCACTAAGGGACTTACTCACATTGTGAGATAAGCCCTTAGCCCCGAAGGGACCGGTGCCCGTCGGAAAACGGGGTGGAGTGGCGCCCACTGCGCATCTGCGTCCAGGAACGGAGATGGAAGACAAGAAGGTGTGGCAGTTGTCGGAGATCGCAAACGATCTGCCGAAAGGTCTAGCGAAGCAGCTGTAACGGTCTGTTCTCGTCGAGGAGGAGGATCCTCTGCGGCTGAAGATGAAGACAACCACGAACAGGAGCACCATCATCAATCCTCCGAAGAGGAGTCTCTGTTAGTGAACTCCCCCGAGGGGGAGAGACACTCGAAGGAGAGACCGTTGGACTCAGCTGCCCCCTCGAAGGATGTTCGGAGGGGGGAACTGAGCCTTCAGCAACAACAGCAGGGGTCCTCCTCCGAAGAGGAGTCTCTATGAGTGTCCTCCTCGCGAACGAGAGACTCTTGCGAACAAGAGAGGAGAACACTTACAGTAGTAGAAGAGACCAGAAGAACTGATGAAGGCGCCCCTTAGGGCCGTTGGATCAACAAGCTGACCATAAAGAGAAACACTCCAAAGAGGAGCTCCTGCAGCTGCCCAGCCCCTTGAGCGTAGCTGCAAGTGCGATCGCTCAGCACCAAGAGCATAATCGCACGAATTCCATGGTCCGGCCTTGCAACCGCTCAGCCCCTAGAGCATGGTTACGAAAGCGGTCGCTCAGCACCAAGAGCAACCGCCCGAGGACCAGGAAAAAACCAACCAGGAATTATTAAGGTAAGAGAAGTTGCCCCCCCTGAAGGGGAAAAAACTCATACCTGGGAAGGGAACCTCCCTCGGAAGGGAAGTTACCCACCCATGGAGGCGAACCTCCTGAGCATTCTAAATGAACTAAGGAGCTGACAGTTGTCACGGGAAAACTTCTAGGAGAAGGGATCACGCCCATGATGAAGTCGTAGAGGCGGCGGCAACAGCAGACTCCCCAAGCTCCAACAGGACAGCTCTGCTTCCTTGGCACATTAGGCAAACGAAAAACTAGATACAGTAGTTAACTGTGAAAACAAAATAATTAGTTAACATTTATTCCCCCGGGGGAACTCCGAAGAGGAACCCTTGAGGGAAAAGAACATAAGAATTACGCACCAGGAAAGCGCCCTCCTCCCCCACTGACACTCACGGGAAGGGGGGGAAGGCGGAGAACTGTAACAAAACAGAATTATAACAATTATAATTATGTAATTCATCTAAGAATGTTCACTAATCGTAAGAACGAATGAACCCCGAAGGGAAGCGTTCTACACAGAGCTGAAAAGTTAACAAATACAATTAGATTTGATTGAAAATAATTGAGACAAAATAAACGGAGTAGCAACTAAACCCGCAACGGGGAAGAAGCTACCGTAATACGTAATAAAAGGGTGAATGACCTCAAGGAGAGAGAGAGAGAGACCGTAGTCAAACTAAACTCCCGTGTTCCCTACGCTGATAGACCAAGTTCCCCGTAGGGAAGGAGGAACAGCGGAGAAACAGATTAATAAATAAAGTCCAGCGATGACGATTCCCCACAGCGCCCGCCGAAGGGAGACCGAAGGACCAAGGGAGAGATCGCGACCCATGAAATGTCACCGTGGGGGCCTGGGACCACACGGAGATGTTTTCGTACAATTGAGTGGACTTCCTACACACACACACACACAGCACAAACACTGAAAAGGAAACTTACTGTATTTCTATACTCAAATATATACATAAACATAAGTGTGTTTACATATACATTAAGTATAAGAAAAGTAAGTAATTAAGTAAAGACAAAACATTAATGGCTGCCATGCGAGGACGGGATAGAGACGTCTGTTCATGGTCCGAGCCAAAAGTGAAGTGAAGCAGTTCACTGGTGTATGAGAGGGGGAGGGGTAGCTAGCTACCACTCCCCTACCCCCTTGCTAACTAGCGCGGGGGTAATTAACCCTCGTTAAAATTCTAATGGCTCGTCATTTCAGCTACGCCGAAAGTAAACCCTATTTAAATAGCGTGGTTTGTATTTCGGTTACGGAACAAAAGTAAGTTAAAAGACAAAAATTAATGGCAGTCCAGTATATGCGAGTAGGGAGAGGGGAAACAACCTCTCGATCCGAGCCAAAAGTAAAGTGACTAAATCACAGGTGTGTGAACGGGAGTGGTAGCAAGCTACCCCCATTAACTAGGGACCCCCTTCCCAGGTCACAACCCCTAGCCAAATTTGTAAAAGGCCACAGAACCTAACTAACCCATGTAACCTAGTAGTTTCCAGATCACAACCCGTAGCCAGGGCCAAACCCCCGGACCCCCTTCCCAGGTCACAACCCCTAGCCAAATTTGTAAAAGGCCACAGAACCTAACTAACCCATGTAACCTAGTAGTTTCCAGATCACAACCCGTAGCCAGGGCCAAACCCCCGGACCCCCTTCCCAGGTCACAACCCCTAGCAAGATATGTAAAAGGCCACAGAACCTAACTAACCCATGTAACCTAGTAGTTTCCAGATCACAACCCGTAGCCAGGGCCAAACCCCCGGACCCCCTTCCCAGGTCACAACCCCTAGCAAGATATGTAAAAGGCCACAGAACCTAACTAACCCATGTAACCTAGTAGTTTCCAGATCACAACCCGTAGCCAGGGCCAAACCCCCAGACCCCCTTCCCAGGTCACAACCCCTAGCAAGATATGTAAAAGGCCACAGAACCTAACTAACCCATGTAACCTAGTAGTTTCCAGATCACAACCCGTAGCCAGGGCCAAACCCCCGGACCCCCTTCCCAGGTCACAACCCCTAGCAAGATATGTAAAAGGCCACAGAACCTAACTAACCCATGTAACCTAGTAGTTTCCAGATCACAACCCGTAGCCAGGGCCAAACCCCCGGACCCCCTTCCCAGGTCACAACCCCTAGCAAGATATGTAAAAGGCCACAGAACCTAACTAACCCATGTAACCTAGTAGTTTCCAGATCACAACCCGTAGCCAGGGCCAAACCCCCGGACCCCCTTCCCAGGTCACAACCCCTAGCAAGATATGTAAAAGGCCACAGAACCTAACTAACCCATGTAACCTAGTAGTTTCCAGATCACAACCCGTAGCCAGGGCCAAACCCCCGGACCCCCTTCCCAGGTCACAACCCCTAGCCAAATTTGTAAAAGGCCACAGAACCTAACTAACCCTGTAACCTAGAGGTTTCCAGATCATTCCCCCGAGCCAAATTTGTAAAAGGCCACAGAACCTAACTAACCCTGTAACCTAGAGGTTTCCAGATCATTCCCCCGAGCCAAATTTGTAAAAGGCCACAGAACCTAACTAACCCTGTAACCTAGAGGTTTCCAGATCATTCCCCCGAGCCAAATTTGTAAAAGGCCACAGAACCTAACTAACCCATGTAACCTAGTAGTTTCCAGATCACAACCCGTAGCCAGGGCCAAACCCCCGGACCCCCTTCCCAGGTCACAACCCCTAGCCAAATTTGTAAAAGGCCACAGAACCTAACTAACCCTGTAACCTAGAGGTTTCCAGATCATTCCCCCGAGCCAAATTTGTAAAAGGCCACAGAACCTAACTAACCCTGTAACCTAGAGGTTTCCAGATCATTCCCCCGAGCCAAATTTGTAAAAGGCCACAGAACCTAACTAACCCTGTAACCTAGAGGTTTCCAGATCATTCCCCCGAGCCAAATTTGTAAAAGGCCACAGAACCTAACTAACCCTGTAACCTAGAGGTTTCCAGATCATTCCCCCGAGCCAAATTTGTAAAAGGCCACAGAACCTAACTAACCCATGTAACCTAGTAGTTTCCAGATCACAACCCGTAGCCAGGGCCAAACCCCCGGACCCCCTTCCCAGGTCACAACCCCTAGCCAAATTTGTAAAAGGCCACAGAACCTAACTAACCCTGTAACCTAGAGGTTTCCAGATCATTCCCCCGAGCCAAATTTGTAAAAGGCCACAGAACCTAACTAACCCTGTAACCTAGAGGTTTCCAGATCATTCCCCCGAGCCAAATTTGTAAAAGGCCACAGAACCTAACTAACCCTGTAACCTAGAGGTTTCCAGATCATTCCCCCGAGCCAAATTTGTAAAAGGCCACAGAACCTAACTAACCCTGTAACCTAGAGGTTTCCAGATCATTCCCCCGAGCCAAATTTGTAAAAGGCCACAGAACCTAACTAACCCTGTAACCTAGAGGTTTCCAGATCATTCCCCCGAGCCAAATTTGTAAAAGGCCACAGAACCTAACTAACCCATGTAACCTAGTAGTTTCCAGATCACAACCCGTAGCCAGGGCCAAACCCCCGGACCCCCTTCCCAGGTCACAACCCCTAGCCAAATTTGTAAAAGGCCACAGAACCTAACTAACCCTGTAACCTAGAGGTTTCCAGATCATTCCCCCGAGCCAAATTTGTAAAAGGCCACAGAACCTAACTAACCCTGTAACCTAGAGGTTTCCAGATCATTCCCCCGAGCCAAATTTGTAAAAGGCCACAGAACCTAACTAACCCTGTAACCTAGAGGTTTCCAGATCATTCCCCCGAGCCAAATTTGTAAAAGGCCACAGAACCTAACTAACCCATGTAACCTAGTAGTTTCCAGATCACAACCCGTAGCCAGGGCCAAGCCCCCGGACCCCCTTCCCAGGTCACAACCCCTAGCAAGATATGTAAAAGGCCACTGAATCTAACAAACCCACCAAACATAACTTAGCATTTCCCAGGTCACAACCCCTAGCTGGAGGGGGGAAGCCACCTGGTTCAAATCCCCTACCCAGATTTGTAAAATGCTACAGAATCTAAAAAACCCACCTAACCTAACCTAGTAGTTCCCAGGTCACAACCCCCTAGCTAGAGGCAAGCCGCCAAGAACCCCTTTTTCTAAGTTACAACCCCTAGCCCGGGGGAAAGCATCAGACCCTTTTCCCAGGTCACAAACTAAAACAAAATAAAGAATAAATTCTTACATTATGATAAAGGGAATCACAAATAAATCTCTCTCTTAGACAATGAAAGCAATGGACAGCACTCTCAATTACATCTAAACTAAACTGTAATAAATATCTGCTCCGGCGTAGATACAAACTCTCCGCTATTATTAGGGGTATACTTTCGGTGTAGCTGAAAGACAAGCCATAATAATTTTAGTAAGAGATAACTACCCCATCCGCTAGTTAGTGGGTGGGGGTTGGGGTAAACTGGCTACCCCGCTCACTCACACCTCTCGGCTGAGTAACCACTTTACTTTTTCCCTCGGTAGAGGACGGATATGCTGCCATTATCTCCCGCAAAGACTTGCCTTGATTGTTTTTCTATTATTTTTTTTTTCTCTTGTGTATGTTTTCATTTATCTTATAAATATATATACGTGTATATATGTATAAACAGAAATATACTTTTATGTTGTTAGATACTTGTAACTTTAATTACTGTTGACAACGTATCCGGCGGCCACCGCCGTAAGGGAGTTGTCATTGTGTTGATATTAACCCCCTACCTTGCCGCCCTCCCGTGTTGGTGGTCGGCAGGTCCTCAACTTTTCCATGTGTTTGTTTCATTACTTGAGTTAAAGTTTATATCAGTTCAGCTCCCTTTCGAGGAATTATCTTACAAGGAAGGTGACTTATTCCCCGAATAGTTCATGTTGTGCAGCGAAGCATGAAGTGTAATTAATCACAAATTTTATTTTCTTTTCTACAGATAGCAACGACATAGAACACAAGGCCAATGCCTTTGGCCTCCCTGTTCATTATCCAGAGCTTCATGTGGTAGCTCGTGAGCAGCCCAGGTTACAAGGTAGCACTCGTTGTTAACCTTCAACTTGAACAAGGCTTGTTGAAGGGAAGCATATTTTGCTGACAGGAGGTTCGCCTCCAGGGGTTGAAGAACCTTCCCTTACGAGGGAGTGTTAACCTTCCCCTGAGACGGGTTGCCCCCCCCCTTCCAAGGGAGACCTTCCCCACTTCAGCCGTTCAGCAACCTTCCCCCTTTCGGGAAGAATTGCGGACAGCTCGACGAGTTTTGCTTCTGCTATCTCGTCGCCGAAGACTGTGCTTCTTCCCCATGAACTGGGTAAAAGCAAGTCTAAGGCTTGTTCCTCCTTCGAGGGGAACTTCTGTCTCGTTCACAAGAGAGAGATTATTACACCTACGCTTTTTTACCCATAGAGCACGGAGAATACTTGCCTTAGGCGATGTCCTCCTTCAGGAGGACTTCTCTCTTGTTCGCGAGAGATTTTTAACCCTATGCTTTTTACCCATAGAGCTGGGAGAAAGTTTGTCTTAGGCGATGTCCTCCTTTGGGAGGACTTCAGATTACTACGCCTATGCTTTTTCCCCTAGAGCTGGAGAAAGCTTGTCTTAGGCGATGTCCTCCTTCGGGAGGACTTCTCTTTCGTTCTCGAGTGATTATTACGCCTACACTTTTTTCCCATAGAGCTGGGAGAAAGCTTGTCTTAGGCGATGTCCTCCTTTGGGCCTACGCATTTTTCTCATAGAGCTGGGAGAAAGCGTGTTTTAAGCGATGTCCTCCTTTGGGAGGACTTCTCTCTCGTTCGCGAGAAATTATTACCGCTACGCTTTTTTCTCATAGAGATGGGAGAAAGCGTGTCTTAGGCTATGTACTCCTTCGGGAGGACTTCTCTCCCGTTTGCGAGAGAGATTATTACGCCTGCGCTTTTTTCCCAAAGTGCAAGGAGAAAGCTTGTCTTAGGCAATCTCCTTCGGGAGAACATTCCTCTTGTTTGAGAGAGAAAACTTGTAGGAGTTTGCTGATCCACCAGGGGCGGTGGCAGAGCTTTCTCGGAAGCAGGGTTCCCCTTCGGGAGAACGAGTCTCTCGTTCTCGAGAGAAGATTGCCTCTGGGCATCGGCGGTTCACCCTTTCACTTATGGTTCTCCTCCAGGGGTGGAGCGAGAGCCTTACCTTAAGCGATGTTTTCCTTTGGGAAAAGAAACCTCCCCTGCGGAGGAGATATCTTTAGATCCCGGACGTTCTCCTCCTCGTGCTGTGAGGAGACGTCTATTTGAACCTACTGGTTCTCCTCACGTTGACCTTTCTGGGTCTCGTGACGATCACCCTTTGGGCTGGCGTGATCGTGTCTTCGGCCTCTCGTCACATTGATCCTGCGGGTTCTCATGACAGTAGAAGTCCTTCGGGGCTCTGTCATGCTGATCCTTTGGGCTCACGCGACTCAAAACCTTCGGGTTTCAGTTACGCTTAACCTTCGGGTTTCAGTTACGCTTAACCTTCGGGCTCTCGTAACGATGGTAACGTCGAGCCTTCGGGACCTCAACCCATCAGTCACACGGACCCTTCGGGGTTCTGGGACAGGAAAACTTCGGTTCCTCATTGCGCTGACCCTTCAAGGTTTCGCAAAACAGGCTACGTTAGGCCTCTGGTCTCTCGAGCCTTTAGTCACTCTGACCCTTCGGGGGCTCTGACAAGAGGAACTTCGGTTTCTTGTTGCGAAGTCCCTTCGGGGTCTCGCAACACAGTACACGCTGAACCTTAGGGTTCTCGTGACCCTACTCATTATGAGTCTTACTCGTATGACTAGAGTTTTCAGACTCTTTGTGTTGAGCGTTCGCGCTCACACAACTTACGCTACCATGAACCTTCGGGTGATAGTAGCAATGAGCTCTCCTAAGCAGAAATCTCGAGCCCACGCAACCAACCTTATGCTCGCAATCAGCTCTATGTTGAAGTGCGCGAACAACTCGTATACGCGCGTGTGACCATCTTAGTTCACGCGCGCAAGACATTGTACCCAGGGTACAACGACTTGCCGTTTTACACAATAGGCTTCCGAAACTTTTTATTCTACCCGTACAGGGTTATTGTCTCGAACAATTAGTCCCAAAGGAACAGTGCTAGCCGACGTTAAAGAACGATAGCAACAGCGTGGGCAACTTTTCATTATGTTTACGAACGTTTCAAACCCCGCCCACAGGTAACCAGACATCCGTGTCTGTGTATGAACACTGGCTAGCCCGTCCAATCAAGAGAAGGGGCAAAGCAAAAGAGAAATGATCGCTTCTATATCTGTATATTTTGTTTGAGAACATGTGCACCCTCATTCAAGAAAATATCACAAATTTTAAGTAATTTGTATTTTTCCTAACAGTACTTACCTTGAACTACTTTCTTAGGAGTATCTGGGATCTCCTCCCAACCGACCAGAGTTTTGTGTAATTTACCCTACTCCCGTTTTCTATGAGGGGCAACCTCAGGTGGTGTGATAAGCGCCCTGAGGCGACCCCGGGTCAGAGAGCATGCTTGCTCAGGTCTCGATCCCCAGTAAGTTCTTGATAGCTTAGGTTTCTATGAAGTCCAGCAAGGCACTCGGGGAAGGATGGGTGGGCCATTACCCGAAAGTAGTTCGAGGTAAGTACTGTTAGGAAAAATCACAAATGCATCTTGCCAGAGTCTCGGGGGAAGAACAGCGGAAGCTTGAGGTTCCAAGCTGTCGCGATCAGGTCCCCCAGACCAGGACTTGCTGGTTACTCAAGGCCAAAGACCCCCAGGTACACTCTCTCTACGAGGCTCTGCTCGGATAGTCGGAGAGAACATTCCTCTGCCCGGAATGAGAGAGCCGATGGTGGTATTGAGAGTATCTCAAATCAACTCAGTATCTCTACTGCAAGATGCGAAGGTGTGAAAATGCGTCCCCTGCTGGTTAGAACACGCCAGAACCATGAAGTCGACGCGCACAGAGCGACTCGGCAGGAGCTGTAGGATCTGTAGAGGGGTCAGACTACGGCCCCTAAGCCTGCCTGAATGATGGAGAGGTATCCTTCAGGTCCTGACCATAGGCCTGAACCGGAACATGCCCCCCCCCACTTTTGACGAGAACAGCATCAAAAATGTGGGGAAAGGACGAGAATATCCACTCCCATCAAGAGGTTCCATAGGTCAACACCCGTAGCAGGTCTAATCGTTCCGCTGGTCCCATAGGGGCCAGAAAGTCCGGTTAATCGTTGCTTTGAAACCACCGGAACTTGGGCCGCCTCGCAGGGAACTTATCCTGAGGCGACCGTTCGGAACTTTTAGACGGCTCAATGAGGAAAAGAGAACTAGGAAACGTTCCAAGGTAGGACTGAAAGCTCTGCTTGACTGAGAACAGGTACTGCGACTCCCCTCAGCCTTGCCACAGTCAACTGAAGGGAAGGCTCGGAGGAGGTGGCAACAGAATCTGGCGTCCCCAGGCGGTCACCCATCCAAGTACCGACCAAAACCGACATTGCTTAACCTCGCTGGACGGACGAGAAGCGGGGTTTCCAACGTGGTAAGGCCGTTGACTCAATATCATGGCTAGATACTCCAGATGTTGAGGCAGAAGAAGAAGAGAAGGCTCCTAGCAAAATACCATGAACCCCCACTCATGGTAAGCATCCGGAAGCTTGTCCCGGCGCTGAAGAAGGTCGAACTCGAGCCTACCGGAGTTGACCAGACCTCCAAAAGGAGAAGGAGGCAGAAGCCTGCACCTGAGCGGCCATGAGGAAAGCAGGGAGAGTTCTCTGGGGAAAAAAACCTGCGATGCCACGGCGGGATGGCCACACTGCATCTTAAGCAGGAATACCTGTAGTCCAGGCTGAATTCCACGAGCTTCCTGGAAGATGGATGGAATGGACACTGAAAGTACCCGTCCTTCCGATCCAGGGCCTAAGGAGTCCTGTCGCCTCGTTACCAGTCTGATCGATTCTGCTGTTCCATGCTGGACGAAGTTTGTTCGACAAACTTGATCAGGGCTGAGAGGTCGACTACGGAACTCCCGGCTCAGATACTTCCTTACAAGAAAGGATCGACTGAAGAAGCCGTCGACGATCCTATGGAGGACCTTCTCCTAAGGCATGGATCATTCTGCCCAAACGGGCAAACTCTTGCCGACCCTATGGCATAGAGGTTCAGAGACACTGAATTCGCTGACAGAGACGGCAGGCGCGATATCCTTGGCTGATCACTGAGATCGTGCAGGAATGGGCATCGGGAAGCTGTCATCCGGATGAGTAACCTTAGGCATCCTCCCAGCGTGAAACCTGCAAGGGAGGGGTGCCAATCCTAGAGTTCGTGAACTCTGCCGCTCCCTCTAGGACTATGCCCCCCCGGGAGAGCCTCCCGTGCCATCCGTTCCTGACAGGAGGGAACTGCAATTGGACACCTTGTCTCAGTTGTCGTAGCCGGTCCGATAACTTAGGTCGACGTGCCTGAAAGAAAGAGGTGCAGGAGCCCTGCAGGGTCTGGAAGAAAGCGCCTTGGAGGAGTGAAAAACAGAAGTCGACTTCCTCCGCACAGCCGCTGTCTATGTCTCTGTCCTTGGGCACAAACAAACTCTTCTCAAGGATGGAAGGGTGTCTGAGGTTGTCGACACCCGAAAGGAAGCCCTCGGTCATTGCGTCCAGATGGTCCAACATCAAGCTTGCCCGCAAGTTCGATACTTGACAACGAAACGCCAAGGTGCATGAGCCCGAGAGGAGGAAAGTACCCATGACCTTCCTGTAGCTTCCTTGAACAAAACCTCGGGTCGCAACTAAGGAGGGAAAGGACCTGGTAAGCCCCTTTCACGAGATGGAGAAGAAGAAGGGGTAAACCAGTCACCCCTTGGCCGATGGAGAAATCTCGAACAGAAAGCCCCCCGTCAAAAACCCTTCCAGGGAATGACAGGCAAGGGCTAACCCAGGTTCTGGAAAGAAGAATGTTGCTCAGACCTCCCTGAAGATTCTTCCTATTCTTGCATGTCATGCTCTGCGTTTACGGGGTGAGTCCATGTTCTGGAAATACGCTCCAAAAGACTCGCCAGGCTGGCCATGCTGCGAAACGGGGTCGCAATCGCTCTGGCGCTCGCGCGATGGTAAATCAATGATTTGCGCGTGGGCGAACGTGGAAGCGCCCATGCGCGGGCACGCGGGAACGCAAACGAAGGTGAGTGAAGGAGCGCAGAAGGAGGGCGAGCGTGGTAGGAAGGGCGAGAGCTGGTGGTCGGCGAGCGATAACCCATAGGCGAGCAATGGATACTGCAAGAATTAAGCCGACGTTCGCGCGAAGAAAACACCGTCGGCCCGCGCGACGGAACACCGTCGGTCCGCGCGACGGAATACCGTTGGTTCGCGCGCGGGCGAAATTTGGAGAGCATGTGCGCCGTCGCGCATGAGCGTAGGCGTGCAGGCGCGTGGTCGCGCGGGCACGTGGGGGTGTGGTCGCGCAGGCACGTGGGCGCGCGGGTGAGCGCAGGCGGTCGGGAGACCGATGACGGTAGGCGGGCGATTGCGGGTTGACGAGCGATGGCGCGTTCTGGCGAGCGATAGCCCATAGGAGAGTGAAGGTGCGTTGGCAAGCGATGGCGCGCAGGTGAAGAATCGCGCGGGCGCATAGACGATTGCCAACGCGAGAGAGACTAGTGATGGTTAGCCCGCATCACGCTAACAGAAGGCACGCAGGTGCATCAGGAAGGTGAGCGCTGAAGCAAGCTGTTAATCAGGCGATCCTAGACGGTCAGAAAACCGTTGGCGCCCATTGGTGCGTGGCAAAGAAGGGCGCGCAGATGTGCGCTGGCGCACAGAAGGACAGAAGTAAAGGTGAGTGCTGGCGAGCAGGAGGAAGATCTACGGCAAGACTCAGCTACCGGAGATCGTGGACCACAGCAGGCGAGCGCTAGATCGCTACTGATAGTGTTCAGGGGAACTGACACACGTGGCAGATCGATGGCGAACGTTGACGCGTAGGAGATCGCTGACGAGCAGGTGAACGTTGATGCGTCTAAGGTCGCTGGCGAGCAGAAGGCAACGCGTGGAAGCCTGTGCGTAGAAGAAGAGTCCTTGACCCAGACCTGAACCGAAGTTCTAGATCGCGAGGGCGAACGTGGGCACACAGGGCGCGTAACAGGAACAGCAGAGATGATCATCATGAGAGCGCTGACGAACAGGAGAGAGCTGACGAACAGGAGAGCGCTGGCGAACAGGAGAGCGCTGGCGAACAGGAGAGCGCTGGCGAACAGGAGAGCGCTGGCGAACAGGAGAGCGCTAGCGATCAGGAAAGCGCTGATGAGCAGGAGAGCACCTGTGCGCTAACACTGAGCAGGAGCGCTAACACTGAGCTGGCAGAAGGGCGCGCAGGGGAACCCTGACACGCAAGGGAAGAACCCCCGTGGGAGGCAACCCTTTGCCCCGAAGGGATCGTTGTCCATCGGGAGAATGATGTCCGTCGGAAGATCGTTGTTTGTCCGCCGGGAGACTGATGTCCGTCGGAAGACCGTTGTCCGTCGGGAAGACCGTTGCCCGTCGGAAGACGAGGTTAGACTGCTGTCCATCTGCACCAGGGGCGTAAGATCAAGAAGGAGTTGTAGGCTGCATACGGAGATTCAAAAAGGCGCCTCTTAGCACCCTTATAGGGAGATGGGAGGCCCTTACGACGAGGCGGACGGTGAGCCTTACGGTGAAGGAGGCCAACAGCAACAACAGCAGAAGAATCCTCCGAAGAGGAGTCTCTATGAGTGTAATCTCCCGCGAACGAAAAAGAAACACTACGTAGAAGAGACTGGTCAGCCAGTGACCTAAAAGGAACAATCCTCCGAAGAGGGGCTCCTGCAGTTGCCCAGCCCCCTGATCGAAACTGCAGGTGCGACCGCTCAGCACCAAGAGCATAGTCGCACGAAAAAAAAAAAAAAAAAGGCAAGAGAAAAACCCCCTAAAAGAAGAAAAACTCAAGCCTGGACAGGAAAACTTCCCTCGGAAGGAAAGTTACCCACCCAAGGAGGCGAGCCTCCTGAGAGTTCTAAAATGAACTGGAGAGCTGTCAATCGTCACGGGAGTACTTCCAGTAGAAGGAGACACGCCCCTGATGAAAATCTAAAGGGGAGGCAGCAACAGCCGAATCCCCAGGCCTCAACAAGACAGCTCACACCGTTGCCATATTACAGAAACGCACTAAATTGGTAACTGTAAAAAAATAAAACATAAATCATTAGTACACATTCATTCCCCCGGGAAGGCTCCGAAGAGGAATCCCGAGGGAAAGGAAAACAAGAATTACACAACAGGCACGTGCCCTCACAACCACTTACACTCACGGAAGGAGAGCTGTAACCAAAACAGAATTATAACAATTATAATTATGTAACTATGTAATTTAAAAATGAATGAACACTAAAGAAAGAACGAAAACCCCGAAAGGAATCGTTCTACAAAGCTGAAAAAAAAACTAACAAATACAATTAGATTCATAAAATAATTGAGACGAAACGTACGGCGTAGCAACCCCCCACACGGGAAGGAAGCTACAAAGGCTTAGTAACGTAGTAAAAGGGTGAACGACCTCAAGAGAGAGAGAGAGAAAGACCAAAGTCAAACTCGAAACCCATAAAATTACACTGTGGTGGCCTAAACTGCCGAGGGCTCCACGGAGATATCGTACACTACACACACAAGCACAAACTCTGAAAAGGAAACTTACTGATTTCTATACTCAAATATATATACAAACATGAAAAAATGTTTACATATATATTGAGTAAAAGAAAAGTAAGTGATTAAGTAAAGACAAAACAAATAGCCTAATGGCTGCCAAGCGAGGACAAAGACAGAGACGTCTGTCCCAGTCCGAGCCAAAAGTGAAAGTGAGCTTCACCGGTGTGTGAGGGGGGGAGGGGTAGCTAGCTACCACTCCCCTAACCCCCCGCTAACTAGCGCGGGGGTAATACACCCTCGTTAAATTCTAATGGCTCGCCATTTCAGCTACGCTAAAAGGTTAACCCAATGTAAATAGCGTGGTTTGTATTTCGGTTACGGAACAAAGTTGTTTTAGCAGAAATTCCCTAGGGAGGAACTCCGAAGAGGAACCCCGAGGGAAAAAACATAAAATAAGAATTAAGTATGCGCCCACCCTCCCCACATGAAATCCACAGGCGAAGGGGGTGCGGAGTAACTGTAATAAAAACAAAATTATAAGAGAATTATAATTATCTAATCATCTAAGAATATAATAGTGAGAACAACTGAACCCCCGAAGGAGAGTGTTCCCCACGGAAAAGCTGAAAAGTTAAAATACAATTAGATTTCACTAAAAATAATTGAAACAAACAAACGGAATAGCAACCTAACCCGCAACGGGAAAGGAGCTACCGTAATAGTACGTAGTTGTAGTAAAGGTAAACGACCTCGAGTAGAGAGAGACCGTAGTCAAGGTAAAAAAAAGGCCACATTCCCTTCGCTGAGAATCCCAGTTTCCCGTAGGAAAAGAGGAAAAGCGAAGATAATAGATGAATGAAGAGGGTCCAGGCGATGATGATTCCCCTGCGGCGGCTGAGATAACGGAAATATGCCGACGGGAAGACCGATGGACCCGAGAGGGAAAGGTCGTTCCCCACGAAGAGAAACTGTGTCGTTGTCTTACATCACACACACAGCACAATGAAAAGAAAACTTACTAAATTTCTATAAACAAATATATACATAAACATAGAGAATGTTTATATATATATCACAAGTATAAGAAAAAGTAAGCAAAAAAACAAAAATTAATGGCAGTCCAAAATAGGCGAGGAGAGAGAGAGGCAACAACCGTTCTCGCTCCGAGCCAAAAGTAAAGTGAGCTCAAGCACAGGTGTGTGTGAGGGGGGGTAGCAGGCTACCCCCCTACCCCCTGCTAACTAGCAGTAGGGTAGTAAACCCTCGTTAAAATTTTAATGGCTCGTCATTTCAGCTACGCCGAAAGTAATAACCCCTATTAAATAGCGTGGTGGTAGTCTGCTAACATGATGTTGAATTCTGGTAAAGATATATAATATGAACTCGACAGATATTAAAACATTTATTAACGTATTTTTTATTGAAAATATATACTCTATATTAACAATAAAACAAAATAATAATTTACCAAGATAAATCAGTTTGTTTTTATAAAAGAAAATAGATTATTTTCAGGAAATATTCGTCCTATTTCCAATAGACTTGTGATGTAATCACCCTGAAAAAAATCGTCGTAAAGCTGAATCGTCATGTCGCATAGGGCGTAAGTCGAGCACTACCTGAATATATTGCCTATCATAACCTTTGCTTGTATATATAACAAATTAGTGGTTTGGCATCATTCCAGGACGTGTCCCAACGAACTACAATCTTAACATGGGGGCAAGAATGTATATTGTTAGGATTAACAAAAACATAAGTCCACATATCACTAAATTTCCAAGCTTGTTCCACCAGCTAATAGGCAGAGTGCTACCAAAAAGGGTGTTATTTTAGTCAGACAGCAATCAATGCTTTACCAATGCTTGGGGGAAGCTTTACAATCGAATAACTTGGCCATGGCTTCAGCAACCAATGCATTATAACGACCTTTTCCCTACCTAACATTTCATGATAATTATTACGGCACTACAAAATGTCAATGTTAAGGACGTCTCACAACCAACTACAAAATTAACCGAGAGGTAGGAATGTATATTGATGGGACAGCATTAAATTGTAAAATAGAACGCTCATAGCCTGGCACGACACAGGCTCTATCTATCAGAAAATTTTGAAACTAAGCAGGAGCTACCCGTGACTTGTGTGAGGACCGGGCTGAACTTATAAAATACTGCCGAGGTAAAGGTAAATCGGTTTCATTGTATATTATTACATCTCAATGTATCCTAGTATTCCAACTACTTTTTCTTATAGGAAAAATTACGCTCCCTTCGAAAATAACACTCGTTCCCGTCGCAAATGAATAGTTACAGAAATATATATACATCTATATCCGCCGATAATGGGGGACCCCCAGTGGGAACTCGGGGTTTTGGGTGGGGAAAACATACTGGGGAACCGATATATAACCGTAATTCAGTCCTTTTCTTCTCTATACATTTCTTTCTGGTATTTATTATAACCGTAGAAAAAGACAAATCAGTATACCTGGATATATTTGGGAGGAGCCGTTTCAAAGGTTATTTCTTGTAGTAATACAATAACCAGTGCTGCCAACGCCTGATGTAGTTTAAATGTTAGCATTCCATTCCTGATGTAGATCAAATGTTAGCGTTTCATGCTAACATTATCACCCATTTGTTCGTTTGTTCGTTCGCCCCACCTTCCGTCCTTCGCTTATATAACCCCCCTTCGCAGGAGTTTCTCTCCATTATTACTCTTTTTATTACCGTATTATTTTCTCATTTTATATTCCCATTCAATATAATTTATCATACATTCCATTTTACCTTCCTATATTGGGTTTATTTGTTTTGTTATTTCCTTTCCCATTTGTACGTACGTTCGTTTCATCAGTTTCCGATCTGCGCATATATCCCCCCCCCCTGCGCAGGAGTTTCCACTCCCCCTTTTACTCTTTTTATTAGTGTTATTTTCTCATTTTTTATTCCCATTCAATATTATTTATCATTCATTCCATTTTACCTTCCTATATTGGTTTTATTTGTTGAGTTATTTCTTTATCCCTTCCTGGTTTCACATAAATACTTACCCAGGACTAGTTTTTTTATCCAGTTAATTCTCGGTATGATCTCCTCATTTTATATTCCCATTCTCTATTATTTACCGTTCATTCCATTTTATCTTCCTATATTGTTTGTATTTATTTTTGTTGGTTAGTTTCTTTTCTCTCCTCTGTGTCTTATAAAACTTTTCTTTCGTCTAGTTTCCGTATTTAGTTCATTCATGTTTTCACTCTTTTGTTCGTTGTTTTTCCCTTAACCAATCATCACTCTAGGTAGTAGGCCTATTCAGATATCTCCCTACCCCCCCTTCCTTTATCTCTGTATGCGCTGTTTTCCGACCCATTGTTCCCCTGCCTTTCCCGTTTTAACCTTTGACCTAGTTACTCGTCCTTCGTTACTAGTGCGTTTTTTTTCCCGTATTTTGAGATGGAACATATTATAGAAACTTGTACCGGTTGCAGCATTCCGTACTTAAAAGCAGTGGCTCAATTCCATGGTGATTTTGTTGATAATTCAGGTTATGTTGACCATTTTCTTAAATCTCACAATGTTATTCCTCAACATTTAAACTGCCCCTAGTGTCGTGCGCTTTTGTCTCTTCCTTCCGAGTCCAGCAAGTTTCGACGTTTCCTTCATAAAAGTAAGTCATTCCTCAATAGTCATTATTCGTGTTTTGTGACCGGGGTACTTCTAGGCAAGGTTAGGTGGGTTTGTTAGGTTCTGTGGCCTTTCTGTACTTTTTATATATTTCGTACCAGTTATATGGAGAAATTATTGAATATATCTGAGGAGATATTTAGCAGTTCTAGCTCTAGTAATGCCATCGTGTCGTTGGTAGTTCTGTGTACAATTCGTCTCCGTTGGTAGTACTGTGTATCAAGGTAAGTCATTCCCCCATCCTTATTATATGTGTTTTGTGACCGGGGTACTTCTAGGCAAGGTTAGGTGGGTTTGTTAGGTTCTGTGGCCTTTTGGTACTCTTTATTTATTGTGTAATAGTTTTATGGAAGTATTATTTAGTTTTCGTATGGAAAAATTTATTTCTACCTCTAGTATAGACATCGTGCCGTTGGTAACACTGTGTACCATTCGTCATCGTTGGTAGTTCTGTCAACCATTGGTAACGTTGGTAATGTTATCGTCCCCGACATCTGTTGTTTATATATTTTAACTCAGTATATATGTCCACAGTGTTAATATTTATATGGTTCATTTGTATTGTATTTCATTGTGTGATTTCGTACAGGAAATATATGATTTCCTTTAGTAGATATCGTGATTTAACTGGTTTTCTCATTCATTTCACCTGTAATGACATCAACCAATTCGTCAACTTATAACTAACCGAATTGGTTGATCTGTTTGTTTGCGATTGAAATGGTCATCAAAATCGGTTAAATCTCGTTATTTCCTATAGGAAATCATATATTTCTTGTGCGTAGTCACACGATGTAATAATATACAAAATTACCGGTAAATCATACTATGTAAATTGATAAAATAACTTCATATTATGGCATATCAGATTATAATAAAGAACATGGGGTGTATGTATGACAGCAATCACCTGTATGTATGATGACGGCTGACTTAGAATACGGTAGTCTAAGGGGGTGTCGCAGGTGGGCGTCAGCCCCCTTAAGAAGTAGGCAAGGGGTGAAATTTTAGGTTAGTTGATGTCCATTATGTCTGCAAGCAGGAGGAACTGGCCTCTGATATACAAATCCTCCAAGAACATTTACTGGTACTAACATTGTACAATAATACCCATATAATACCCTATAATAAAGCAGCTAGGTACAATGACTAGAGTAACGTTAAAAATCTTTACCAGAATTCAACATCATGTTAGCCGACTACCAGTACTGTGGTAGTTACTGAAAGTTTTATATGTACTCTATGAAAAGTTTTCAAAAGATCAAATGCGGAAGCCTCCAAGAGAAAAAAAGTAAAAAGGGATAACACCAGGTAACGTTTAGTGTACGGCAGAAACTCTAATGTAATTTCTATATCTATATGGATAAAAATTATATTTATATCACTTATTATATAACAAATAACTTCATACCTTCTACTTGAGGTGCTGTCACTGGAAGAAGACTTTCGTCTGGCAGGTTTCTTCTCTTTTTCCCTTGGCTTTCTGTCCTTTTCTGAGCCGGTAGGACTCCTAGAACGACTGCGACTACGAACCCTTAAATAAATCAACAAACACTTAATATTCACCTATAGTTGCATTAAATCCACTTATCAACCTCCGCAAACAATATAATCACAAGCAATAATTTCAAACAATTCAGATGGCGCAGATAAATTTGGATAAAGCTTACATATTTGGGATACACTGTTTAGTTTGACGAGAAGAGTTTTGTTTACATACAAATCCCATTCAAACCAGACACCGAATTGCTAAGGTTGAATTCTTTAGAAATCAAATAAAGCATTTTTAATATTATCATGAATTTTATTATAATGTAATTATTTATAAGTATGAAATATATTCAATTAAACATTTTCAATGATTATCTAGATTAAATGTATTATGGATTTGGATTTACATTTGTTTTGGCTCTTCTATTTGTTTACCTTTTAAAATGAAGGATGGATGATATGTTATGGGTGACTTATCAAAATTAACCATCTACTACAACCTTTTAAATATAATATTATCACAGCTGTCTTGATGTAGCATAATTATCCTTCTAATGAATGGATAGGATGGTGATCTTTATGCTGGTTACTACCACAAGAATTGTGGTGTACTTTCAGAGATACTTCTATGGCTCTCCCCTGCGTATATAAGCGAAGTTATAATTGCAATAACAAACAGGAAGATGTGAAGACGAAAATCACACAAATGAGGTAGATCTACCGATGAGAAACAAGGCCATATGAGTGCCCCCCCCCCCGAGATAATGACATGCTGAAAAGGGTAAGGGGAAATCTATTAGTAATCAGATGAATCCAAGCCTCAACTATAACCACCGACCGGGAAAATGAGGATGAAAAGGCATTCAAAGATACACTAATATCTAATACGAGATCTATTTTAAATGGAAATGTTTTTAAATATTTCGCTGATGACAGCATTAGAGACAAAACAATATATCAGATAAAGAACACATGGTTGCTAATACTGAAACGAGGATAAATAAGGAAACTAAAACAAAAAATAATGATATGCAACATATTAAGTGATAAAGACGATACAGCAAATGCTTTAATTCACAGAAATCGATTTTTGGATCCAATTCAGAAAGTAGAGAAGATAAGTCTATTATTTAAGAAAAGTGTTGCATGTAGGACTACTCATTTCGTACTAAAATATACAAACATTCGAATTTCGAAAGGCTATTCATGATAATGGAGACAAAGGTATGTTCCGATGGGGTACTAATAACATATGGTAAATTTCATGATCTATGAGTATCTCTTAACTGTGACTTGTCTTTCAATGCCTAAATAAATAATGTTGTAAAAATTGCTTGATGTCACCTTAAAAACATTGCTTTTATAAAGAAGTACCTAGATGAATATTCTGTTGAGAAACTTGTGATAAACTGTTATTACCAGGATAGACTACTGTAACTCCATCTACCACAATCTACCAAAAGTGCAATGTCAGAAACTACAAAACATAATAAATAGAGGAGCAAGACTGGCAAAAGGTGTCACATCCGCCTATCAAAGGATTGAGTTTAAAATATGTACAATAACCCATCAAGTTATCACAACCGAGTTCAAAATATCTACGAGAACTGTTGCATATTGTGCATCAAACAAATCGTGTTAACTAGAGAACCGTCACAGATTGTTTCAAATTATTGGAACCAAAATATGTGTTTACTGTAAGTTCCAGAGCTTTCAAATATGCGGCCCCAAGACTACAATAAGCTCCTCACAGTCCCACTAGACATTTGAATGACTGAATATATTAAGGCTTTCAAGAGAAAACTGAAGATTTGTTTTCTAAGTGCTTCTATAATGAGGATTTGACAATAAACGACCAATATGCTGTACAAAATGCTGAATGCCTTGGAATAGCCTATATACGATAAAATTACTCTGAAGGTTCTGTAGAGAGTAAGGTTTCACTGCAGTATAGAACAAAAAAGGAGCCCTAAAGTAAAATAATAGGTACCACACAATTACCCGCTTCCCTGTCAAAGATATTGTAAGGACATCGTCTTACCCGCCATGTTTCCTCCCCCTGGACTCTTTTCTGTATATTGTATCTTTATTATTTATTCCACACAGTGGATTTTTGTATAACAATGTTGCGCTCTTTGAGAACTTTGTACCCATATATAATATTGTATATTTCATTAGGCTACCGCCTTGGTATTTTATATTTATATTTGAATCAAACGAATGATTGTGGTGGTTGGAAATGTTCCCCTCCCGGGCTACTTATCCGTCCTCACTCTGTAATATAGTGACCGTTGCATGTTCAGTAAATTAAAAAAAATATTAACTTCGCATGAGGGTCTGCCCCTCTCTTTTATTCTTCTCCTGTACTTCTCTTTCTCCCTTTTTCCTTATTCTTTCCCATCCCGATTACCTGCCTTCGGGCTACTAAACTGGATTGCATCCAGGGGTACTCTTCCTTTCCCCATATTCCCCACTTCCCTATCCTTATCCGTATTGTAGTAAATTGTCAGTCTCTCTATGCTCGTCTTGTTGTTCTCAAAACTGGTGACCCCGGAGATGTTGGAAACACAGCAGTTTTGGCTTGCCATTAACGGACTAATTACTGCTGCGTTTCCTTGTATATCTCCTTTTGCCATTAATGTTTAACGACGTTTTTTGGCTTTATCCCACTTACTTTCGTGAGGCAGCAACGATGAGCATATCTAACATAACCAGCTCACGCCCTTGGCCCGATGCATCAACTGACCATGACGAAACCGCCCAGCCCATCATGCCAAGCAACCACTCAGCTGCGCCCAAAGTCAAGCTGCCACCGTTCTCACAACACTGCCTCCTGGTTTCTGAGGGCGGACGTACTCTTCAGGGTGGCCAAGCTAAACGACCCCTGTGCCAAAGCTGACATCGTCCTGACCTCCATCCCTAAGAAAATATTTGACAAGATCTCCCCATGACTCGATGCCCACTCCGGTCCGGTATCCTACGATGATCTGCGAACTAAACTAATCAATATATACTCGCTTTTCATCTCGGCAAGGGCACAGAAGGTCCTTGATCTCAGCAATAGACCTATGGGCGACACCTCTCCCGTAGAAGCATGGGATGAACTGGTTGGACTCCTTATGCTGCCAAAAACCGATGCCAATGGACGACGACGAGAGATAAGCCTATCTCGCGAAATATTCCTCTGACGCCTCCCGCAGGACGTGAGAGCCTAGCTCACCGACACCGATACCCTGCTGATGAACGACCTCCTGTCAAGAGCACAGAAATTATACGAAACCTCCAAGGCCTCCTGTCTTGGCGCATCGCCCTCCTTCAGCTGCTCATCCCTTGACTCCTCGGCGGCGCCCTCTGCTGACGACAACGAAATCCTCACCCTGATGAAAAAGAAACCTCCGCAGCCGATGCAGCACAACCATAGACCGAACCCGACTTGGTGTTTCTACCACCAGCAGTTTGGGAGCAGCGCAATGAAGTGCAGGCCCCCCCTGAAAGTTCCTGAAGAAATTCTGACGCCAGACACCGCCAACATCGACCGTAGCCGCAGTAACAGATCACGACAAAATCGGATTCTACATCCTCGACGCCGTGTCCATCCGTAGGCTTATGGTTGATACCAGCTGTATGCAATCAACATTCCCTCCCTCACAGGCCGACCTTACCCGGGCGCCTAGCAGTGATGCCCCCTCGCTCATTGCCGCCGATGGATCCCCCATACGGTGTTATGGGACTAGGGTGCTTAAAATCTCAATCGTGGGCCGATTTTACTCTTGGCTCTCCGCCATCGCTGACGTCAGACACCCGTTCCTCTGCGCTGACTTCCTAGCTCACCATGGCCTCCTCGTCGACGTCGCCGGGAAACGCCTCATCGACACCGGGACATGCCGAACCCGGCCACTACGAGCTGGTCCGGGTATCACACCAATCTCTGCCGTCATAGCGCAGCCCTACGCCCCCCTTCTTCAGGAGTTCCCTGACATTTTTAAGCCCGAACTTCGACAGTTGACGGGATCCCCCTCCAGGCACAGGGTCTACCACCACATAAACATAACGGGACCTCCCACACCCGCCAAGTTCCGCCGCCTCCCGCCACAGAAGCTGAAAGATGCCAAACGGGCCTTCAAAGACATGGAGGCGTCCAGCCTTTGGGCATCTCTGCTCCACATGGTAAAGAAACCGGATGGAACATGGAGGCCCTGCGGTGACTACCGGCGCCTTAACCTCATCACAATGCCAGACCACTACCCTCTGCTGAATATGCAAGGCCTCACCAGCACCCTTCATGGAGCAAAATTTTTTACTAAGATGGACCTGCTCAAATCATACTTTCAAGTTCCTGTGTTCCCAGAGGACATGCCTAAGACCGCCATCATAACGCCGTTCGGCTCCTACACCTTCTCATATTCAAGCTTCGGCCTATGCAGCGCAGGGGCCACATTTTAACGACTGATGGATAGCATCCTTAGGGAACTGCTGTTCTGCGTCTGCTACGTGGACGACATCTCAATCTACTCAAGGACGAAAGAGGAACACTGGAAACACGTCCGCGCCATGCTGAAACGTCTTCAGGAGAACGGTTTGATCGTGCGCTTCGACAAGTGCACATTCGGCGCCGAGAGGGTGGATTTCCTTGGACATCAAATATCCGCAGCGGGAGTAAAGCCCACATCGACCAAGGTGGACACCGTGAAAACCTTCCCAACCCCAACGACCATCCGGCACCTTCAGGAGTTTTTGGGGATGGTAAACTACTACCGTCACTTCGTCCCCAACATCGCCCACATCCTGACTCCCCTCAACGACGTCCTGAAGGGAAAAGCCAAGAAGCTTGTTTGGGGTCCCCTGCAGCAACGCGCCTTCGGCAGGATGAAGGCAGCCCTCGCCGAAGCCACCACCCTGGGGTACCATGACGACAGTGTCCCCCTGAAGTTGACCACCGACGCCAGCAACGTCGCCTGCGGTGCTGTCCTTGAACAGACCGTTAACGGTTACCCCCAGCCCTTGGCCTTCTTCAGCAAGAAACTCCAACCCGCGGAAACCAGGTACAGCACGTTCAACAGGGAGCTCCTCACCGTCTACCTCGCCGTCCGCCAGTTCAGATACATGCTTGAAGGAACGCCCTTCACCATCGCATCGGACCATCAGCCCCTGGTCCACACTTTCACGAAGTCTTCAGACGCATGGTCCTCTCGCCACCAATGACAATTGGCAGCCATCACAGAATTCAGCTGCACTATCAGATACATACCGGGTAAGAAGAACCCCGTTGCCAACACCATCTCCAGGATTGAGATTAACGTGGTCCGCCTGGGGATCGACCACACAAACCTCGCTGTAGAACAGCAGAACAACCCAGAGGCCCAAGACTATCGTACGACATCATCAACGCTACGAATGAAGGACATTCCCGACAGACCGGCCGGGGAAACCATCCTCTGCGACACCAGCACGGGCTGCCCACGCCCATGGATTCCCGCCTCCTGTAGAAGGAAGATCTTCGACGTCATCCACGGATTATCACAACCCTCGGGTCGCACTACAGCCTGTCTTTTATCCGAAAAATTCATCTGGCTAGGAATCAAGAAAGATGCCTGTGAGTGGGCGAGAACCTGCATTAACTGTCAGACGAGTAAGGTCAACCGCCATACTGAATCGGGAGTCGGCAATTTTTCCCCAACCCAAGAGACGAGTCGGACACATCCACTTGGACGTCATGGGACCTCTGCCACCTTCAGATTCTGCAAGGTACCTCCTGACGATTGTCGACCACTCCACTAGATGGTTAGAAGCAACTCCGATGTCCGAAGCAACTACCCACACCTGCGCCGAAGCTCTCCTGTCGAGTTGGATCAGCCACTTCGGTGTCCCCGACGATATCACGACGGACCGAGGTTCCACTTTCTTGTCAGAGATCTGGCTCTCTCTGGCAAACCTGATGAGAACGACACTTCACAGCACCATGGCATAGAACCCTGCAGCAAACGGCATGGTCGAGAGAGCTCATCGCACACTCAAGGCAGCCCTGATGGCGAGATTAACGGACGAACATTGGAAAACACAACTCCCATGGGTCCTCCTTGGCCTTCGCACCGCTCCCAGGGAAGACGCCGAACCTTCCCCTGCAGAGAAGGTCTACAGCGAGGCACTTACAGTCCCCGGCGAATTCTTCCCTGCGACTACTGACGATACTAAGCTGGATCACCTGAGAGAAATCGCCAGGAAATTCAGACCATGCCTGAAAACATACGAGGACAGGACCAGACACTTCACACCCAAGAACCTAGACGACTGCGACTACGTCTTCATCCGGGTCGATGCTCACTGCCGACCCGGACTAGACCTTATCGTGGCCCTTATGAGGTTGTCAGAAGAACAACCAAATATTTCCTCCTGAACGTCCACGGACAAGAAGATTGGGAGACGATCGACCAATTAAAACCAGCATACCTTGAAAGTAGCAAGAAGATCACCACGGGCCCTGGTAGACCCAGGATTTCACCTCAGAACAAATCATCCACCAGGCGGGAGAAAACCACGCAACGACGGGGGAAAACAATTCCTCCGAACCAGAGCAACCTTCTCCTCCGCTCAAGCACCAGAGGGGAATTACGTCGCCCTCCACGATACAATGATTAATCGCATCAACAATCTACAATGCCCGCTGTCTGAAGGGGGGGGAGTACGTGTAAGGACATCGTCTTACCCTCCGTGATTCCTCCCCCTGGACTCATTTCTGTATATTGTAACTTTATTATTTATTCCACACAGTGGATTTTTGTATAACAATGTTGCTCTCTTTAAGAGCTTTGTATCCATGTATAATATTGTATATTTCATTAGGCTACCACCTTGGTATTTTATATTTATATTTGAATCAAAACACAAATGATTGTGGCGGTTGGAAATGTTTCCCTCCTGGGCTACTTATCTGTCCGCACCCTGTAATATAGTGAGTGACCGTTGCATGTTCAGTCAATTGTCAGTCTCTCTCTGCTCGTCTTGTTGTCCTCACAATATTGACATTTGGAAAAAGACTGAAAATTCAAGACTGATGATAAAGTGTGTTGGAAATGTGCAGGAGATCATGACACCACAAAGAAAGTAACTTTCAAGTAGTAAAATGTATAGATTGCACAAAGTTAAAAAAATATCATGTGAATTTAAGAAATTGAAAAGCTTTCAATATAGAATTGACGAGACAAACGGAATACTGATAATTGATACTAGGGAGGTCATGAACTGTGGCTACGTAAATATTTAATCTGCTGGAAATAAAACTATACCAACAAGAAAATTGAGATATTATAAATGTTTCTATATATTAGTAATATCTGAAACATGGCTTATCATATCATATCGGCCAATGCCGAGCCCATAGGGGGTCATTGTCGTTTGCTTCTCTGAACAGTAAGTTTCCAGTGGCTACCCTCGTTGGATTTGTTCTATTGTTTGTAGTGTTGCCCCACATGGGGTTGGTGGCTAATCCCCATTTGTGGTGGTTATCTCCAGTTTTGCTCACTTTCACCCTTGCTAAGGTTACCGTACCCAGTCCTTCCTGGTGAGGGTTGTTCCACTGGGCAGTGCCTCATTTGATAGCCATCGGTCGCTTTCCCGCCACTTCTCTAACCCGTGAGCAGCTTCCCAGGTCGGTTCTAGTTCATCTACCGTTGCTTTAGCAGAGCTTGCCAACACTGGTGCACAGTACTATGCAGTAAAGTAGCAAAGTGCCAGGGCTATTTGTCTCAGAGTCTTCAGGTCTGATCTCCAGCTGGTGATGGTGAGTGTGCAAAGGAGGTTGCTCCTAGTTGCTACTTTATATTTGGTCTTATTTGTGTGGTTTTTATAGAAGAGTGTTTTGCTAAGGATGACACCTAAGTAGACTGGGTAAGGGTGATTTTCCAGCTCTTTGTCGCCCCATTTGATCTTTAGCTTTCTGTTTGCCTCGCTATTGTTCAGTTGGAATTGGGTAGCCTACACACCTGTGATTTGGTTTGATTGGCATTGAGGTGCCACCTTTTGTAGTAGGTGGGTGTGGTGTGAATTGGTAACTGTGAGCGCTGGTGTTTGTATACTTGCTTGGCAACATTGAGACTTAACACTGTACTGGCTTGGCCAACACCTTGCTATAACTTTAAGCCAAATTAAGCCAACATTCTAGCAACTGTGTTTGGTATTCCACAATTTATTCGGCTTATATTCATCTTGGACAAGTTTCTGAGGCCCAGCCCAATTGACGTGGACCCAGAATCAGCCGATGTGGATGACAAATGAATCATGTGGCATGATAACTTTGAGGCGTTCTGTGCGGCCATCAACCCGGACTTAAATCCAGATAAGTTGTCCTTGCTTCGTGCTCACATATCTTGTAAACTGTTTAAGATCATTAAAAGTGCCACCACATATGCCACTGCCATAAGCCTGTTAAAGGCTAGATTTGTGAAACAGAAAAGTGAGGTGTTCGCCAGATACAAATTAGCCACCTGCAAGCAACAGAGTGGCGAGACTCTAGACGCCTTTTAAGATAATCTCAAAGGTCTGGCCTCGTAATGTAGCTTCACTGATTGTACAGCCACTCAGGCTGAAGAACTGGCCATCAGAGATTCATACGTCATGGGTATGGCATCTAATGCAATCCAACAGAGACTGTTAGAGAACTTATCCTTGGACTTACCCACTGCTGTGAAACAGGTCCATGCACTAGAAATGGCTCAACTGCACTCAACGTCTTATGCAAGTGAAACCAACACCACAGTGGCAGCATTGATAGATGATCAGGCAAAACCCGAAATGGATCCCAACAGTTTTCTGATCGAAATGAGTGATTCCCCTAATCCAAGTAAGTGTGCTACCACCGTTAGCGGTCAAAGGTGCCTCTTTTGTGGAGGATCCTTACATCCCTGAGCCTATTGCTCAGCCAAGAAAGCCTCATGTTCCAACTGCCAGAAGGTAGGTCATTATGCTCATGTCTGCAAGTCACAAAGAAAACGATCAATAATGGTAAATCAACTAACTCTAATCTTGTAGCTGGAATAGTCCCAGACACCCTTCCACAGTCCACCTCTGCTTCCATGGTTGGAGCCGTTGTGGCTGCAGCTTCTCCTGCACTACAAAGTGTGTACAGAACTGTCCTACCTGTAAGACTGAACGGAGGCGAGGCTCTGGACGGGCTGGTCGACACTGGAGCATTTAAAAGCTTTCTAGATGCCAAAGTAACTAAGGCTATGAACTCAGTGACTTGTTCTTCAGCTGTAAGTGGAAGAGTATACCCTGAGTTCTATCTGTACTTGATGGATGATTGCGTGGCTCCTATTGTTTTGGGACATGACTTCCTACAGTTACACAGGCAAGTCAGCGTAGACTTTGGTGGGACGCTACCGCCTTTAGAGCTAAACATCCAGTCACCTTGTGCACTGATAGAGGCTCAAATTGAACCGCCAGCCATCTTCGACAATCTGACAGTCTACTGTCACCCGCTACAGGTGAAATCCAGAGGGTATTCCAAAGAGGACTCCAAGTTCATCAGGAAAGAAGTAAAAAGGCTGCTAGAGGAGGGCATCATCACACCGAGTCGCAGTTCGTGGAGAGCTCAAGTGGTAGTTTTTGATCAGTGTGACAAGAAAAGATTAGTCATAGATTATTCGCAAACCATAAACAGATTCACCAACCAAATTGCTTAGCCTGTTCCAGGTATCACCGAGATGATTGAGAAAACTTCTACTTACCGCTACTTCAGCTTCATAGACTTGAAGGCAGCATATCATCAAATACCATTGAACATGGCTGATTGGAAATTCACGGCAATCGAAGCGGATGGAAGGCTGTTCGAATTCACGCGCTTGCCTTTTGGAGTAACCAACGGGGCTACCTGCTTTCAGCAAGTTCTCGACAAAATTATTGCCAAGGAACAACTAGAAGGTACGTTCGCCTTCATTGATGACATCATGGTCTGCGGTCACACATGAGAAGAACACAGCAGAAATCTGAAACGCTTTCAAGAAACTTCATTTAAGTATGGACTTATCATAAATGATAAGAAAAGTGTTTATTCTCAAACATCAATCTCAAATTTGGGCCATGTAGTGAATGATCACAAAGTCCTACCTGACCCGGAGAGAATGAGACCATTGCTGAAGATGAACCTTCCAGACAGTACCCCCTAGTCTCAAAAGAACGTTGGGACTCTTGTTCCACTATGCGAGGTGGGTACCAAACTTCTCCCAAAAAATTCGACCTCCAGTCGAAGTGAAAACTTTCCCAATAGCCAAATCCAAAGAACAAGCACTTAAAGAACTGAAGAATGAAATATCTCGAGCTTCACTAGCAGATATAGATGACGAAGCAGTCAAAAAGTAGTCGAAACAGACACCTCTGCTGACGCCGTTGCAGCCTCATTGACACAAGAAGGAAAACCGGTGGCCTTCTTTTCTTGCTCGCTCTTAGAATCGGAGAAACGACAATCGGCAGTGGAACGCGAAGCATATGTTATCGTAGAAGCCATCAAGAAATAGCGACACTTTCTGCTAGGACGGAAATTTAGACTCATAACTGATCAGCAGTCGGTGTGTTTTATGTTTGGCGCCAAGAACCATGGCAAAATCAAGAATGAAAAAATAATGCGGTGGAGGCTGGACTGAGCTGTTTCAACTTCGACATCACATACATACCTGGATCGAAGAACCAAATAACAGACGCTCTCTCTCGTGCCTCGGGATGTGTGGCTTCACTTACCTGTACTCAAGGAGATGAGCTGACTCAGCTTCACGAGCATGTGTGTCATCCAGGAATCAGAAGGATGACCCACATCATACGAAAGAGAAACTTACCCTTTACCATTGAAGAAGCTCGAATGTCATACATAAACGTCAAACCTGTGCTGAGATCAAACCTAAGTTCTCAAAAGAAACAGGAACATTGATAAAAGCTACCAGGCCATTCGAGGTCCTGGCTATTGAGTTCAAAGGTCCGATGTCGTCCACCACAAAGAACAGATACATTCTCAACATAATCGACGAGTACAGCAGATTTTCGTTCGCCTTTGCAACAGAAGACACCTCATCGAGTACCACCATTAAATGTTTGTCTACTCTCTTTTCAGTTTGATGCCTGCCTGAGTACATTCATTCAGACAGGGGACCTGCTTTCGTGTCTTCAGAGTACCATAAGTTCCTTCATGACCGTGGAGTGGCTACAAGCTACTGTGTATAACCCCGTAGCAACGGCCAGATCGAGAGAGCTAATGGAACTTTGTGGTTTACCGTAAGGTTAGCTCTTGCTTCTCTCTCATTCCCTATAGAAATGTGGGAGGCTGTCCTGGATCAAGCACTACACAGCATCACGTCCCTTCTGTGCGTCGCTATGAACAAAACACCGCATGAGCACATGTTCCTGCACCCCAGGAAAGCAACATATGGCCAGGCGGCTCCATTGTGGATGACAGAAAATGAGCAAGCTCTTCAAAAGAAATGGTTAGGAAATCCAAGTGCAAACCTGAGGTCAAGGAAGTTAGACTTCTGCATGTCAACCCACAATGGGTTCAGGTTGCACGCCAAGACAGCAAGGAATCCACTGTGTCGACTTGTCACCTGGCTCCTGCAGCTAAAGTATTCAGTCTAAACACCTGTCACGATGAAGGAAGCCGTTACTTCTTCAACATGCGAGAGAATGGTAAGACTCCCATCAATCAAAGAATACCCCTCCCACCTGGAGACCCCAGCCTGAGAACGGAAAGAAGTCGAGTGGATACACAACAAGACCACGGGAGGGAGCCTGCAACTGAATCGCAACAAACCACAGAACCTCTCACTCCAGGAAAGGCACAGTCGAAAGGAACACATGCAGAAACGCCAACCGCAGAGGCGCCTCAACCCACAAGTCGCACTTGGCGCCCTCCTGGCTATCTCTCAGATTTTGTCCTAGGAAATGAGTGGGAGTAGCATGGGTGGTAAGTGTCCTTATGTCATTGTGTTCACTATGAATTAGTAGTGATAAGGCCCATTGTTGCCAATGAATTTTGTAATGCGAAGGAGGTGAGCTTTATAATGTAAGTGAGATGAGCTTAGTTATGGAATATGATAGGTACTAATGAGTTTTTTAATGCGAATAATGTGAAATTTATAATGCCATAAGGTGAGCTTTGTAATGCAAATGCGATGTGATACGAATTGCTGTTGGTGTAAAATCTGAGTGAATTCGTGCTTTATGATGCGAATGTGTACTGTACTGTACATTCTTCTTCTCAGTAGGAGTGAATGCGGTGTGAATTGGTAACTGTGAGCGCTGGTGTTTGTATACTTGCTCGGCAACATGGAGACTCTTAACCCTGTACCGGCTTGGCCAACACCTTGCACAACTTTAAGCTGAATAAAGCCAACGTTCCAGCAACTGTGTTTGGTATTCCACAGTGGAGAGGGTAGTCATTCAATAACGATTGACTAAACAACCCTGAAATGAGTAAAAAGATTAGATTAAATCTGATCCACATGATAAAATTTTCGTGTATTGCAAGGTAATGTGACTTCCCGTGGAAGAATTGCAATAGAACAGGATTAACAAGCCACAGAGCAACATGTAAACGGGAAAAACTATGAAATAAAGAAAAAGGAAATATTAAGAATTGCATAAAGATACCAGTAGAATGTTCGCCAACCTTCCAAACTTCACGGACCACTATATGCATAAATAAATTGGGCGGACTACTAACATGAATTAAAAAAAAAAAAAAAAAGGTAAATACATTTATATAACTGGAAGGAGCACTCGGTAGAGCGTATACCTTCACCACCGCAACTTTTGTCACCAAAAAAAAAAAAATAAATAAATAAACAAATAAAATAAACTGATATTGTGGGTATTTGATTTCAAAACACATATATCACAAGGTAGGCAATGGAATTATGGACATTTTGTCACTTGTTTCATGCCAATCAGGTAAAAATTGGTCACGATATGGCAAAAAGACGTTTTTTACTTTTTCGTGACCTTGACATTGACTTTTGTCCCAATCACTTGCACAATATAATTAAATTGTCATTGTTTCATGACCATTCATCCCACCAAATTTCATGAGATTCGGTTAAATGTTTTTTTTTTTTTTTTTTAGTTATGCAACTAACGAACGCACAGAGAAGTAAAAACAAATAAATACACAAACAAGAGTATTGACATCACTATATCATGTTACATATCACAAGATAGGCAGTTGAATTATGCACATTTTGGCACTAGTTCCATGCAAATCGGATAAAAGATTTACCACGTTATAGCAAAAAGACATTTTCTACCCTTTCGTGACCTTGACCTTCACCTTGACATTTGAATCCAAGCACTCATAAAATCCAAATAAAATTGTCTTTGGCTCGTAGACAGTCATCCCACCTAAATTTTTCTGTAGGCATACATTACATCAGGAAAAATGTATTTATGATGTTTGATTTTCTTTATCCTAATATTGTTAATAGTTAATTATTTCTGTTCTTTTCTGTTAAATGCTGGATTCAAATGTTCAATGTTGAATCTGCCTAAAATGCTAAATTTGCAACACTGGGTTCTCTGTCTTCTGTGCAATTTGTATTAGGGTTTCCTGAAAAGGATTAAGAAAATCAAAATTGAAATTATATCGGAATTTTTTGCGGACCGCTAAAATATTTTCACGGACCATCAGTGATCCGTGGATCATTGGTTGGCGGCGACCGCTCATTAATGATCCTCAGAATAAATTTATGTGCATTTATGGTAAGGCATGGGATTGATTTTTCAACGGAAGGTCATCTTATTGAGGTAATGAAAAGTACGTTTCCCGAATGTGAAACAGCTAGGAAAATGACTATGAAAAAAGCATTTTATGGGATGCCAAGACAGAATAGCATGGGAGAAACATGTAGAGAGAATAAGTTTTTTCTTATTATTGACGAAGGCACCGATATTTCAGGATAGCAGATATTAACAGTAATGTTAAGGTTCTTTGACAAAAATGTGTAGTCATTCATGTAGATGCATTATGAGACATTGTGAAAGTTGAGGATGGTAGTGCAGAGGTTTGAACATCAGTATGAAATAATTGTTGAAAAATAAAGATATACAATTAACAAACATCATAGGTTTTGCAAGCGGTAGCTGGTGTGACGAGCCGAGAGAAGGTTGTGACTCAAAGACAATATGAAAGCAACTGAGTAAATTTATTATAGAACACTCTTATGTACAAAAGCTCAAAGCAACAAGAAATTTCATGTTCAAAAATAGACACTGTTACAGAGGAGAAAAGCAGACATGTTTATTCTGGTTCTTTTTAGTGTGAGGGAAGAGTGAAGCTACAAGCATAATATATACACAAAATGAACTATGTACGATCGTGTGACACACGGATGGTACATGGCTCCCCCCCTAAAAATGACATACTGTACATGTTAAATAGGGCACCCTGATCTAGAGAGGCGAGCTGTAGGCGGGTCATCTGGCAGGAGATAAGCAGGTTTTAGACGATCAATGGAGACCCAGTCTTCTTTGCCATGAATGTTTAGTAGGAATGCTTTCGGACTGCGTCGGATCACAAGGAAAGGGCCCGTGTAAGGGGGCGTTAGCGGTGGCTTGCTAGTGTCGTTGTGCAGGAAGACGTGCGTTGCAGAGTGGAAGTCTGTTGGTATGTGATGCTTCGCTGGGGCCTTGTAAGTGTGGCGGCATGGAGTAAATTTTCCCACGACACGACGTATGCGCTGGAGATCGTCGGAGGAGATTGTAGAAGGAAGAAATTCGGCAGGGACGACCAACGGGTCGCCATACACCATTTCAGCTGCCGAGACGTCGAGGGCATCTTTAGGAGTGGTCCTTAGTCCCAGGAGGACCCAGGGAAGCTGAGTAAACCAGTTACAATCCTTGCAGCGGGACATCAAAGCTGCTTTGAGGGTGCGATGAAAACGTTCAACCATTCCATTGGCAGCGGGGTTGTAGGCCGTTGTCTGATGTAGGGTGATGCCCAGGAGATTCGCTAATGATGTCCACAATTGAGAGGTGAAAGTGGTACCCCTATCAGAAGTAATATGCTCAAATCTTGCAATCCATCCTGAGAGTAAGGCAGATGTACATGAGGCGGACATTGCAGTTTCCATGGGAATGGCTTCAGGCGGTCGATGACGGTAAACAGGTAACAATGTCCTTGTGATGTGGGTAAGGGGCCTACAACGTCGACGTGAATGTGTGCGAAACGACGCTGAGGTTGAGGAAAGGTGCCCACTCCTGAATCCGTGTGTCAATGTACTTTGGAAGTTTGGCAAGAAGTACAGGCGCGGACCCAATCCTTAGCATCCTTAGAAATGCCGTGCCAAATGAACTTTGCCTTCAGCAGCTGTGCAGTAGAATGGCACGAGGGATGTGAAAGGCCGTGAATGAAATCAAACACCTGCCGGCACATGGGAGCAGGAATCCAAGGTCGCGGTCTACCAGTACTGACGTCACAGAGGAGGGTGGTTTTGGAGTCTTCGAGGGGGAGGTCTTCCCAACGGAGGGACGTGCAGGATGTCCTACATGCTTGATACTCTGGATCCTGTCGTTGGGCTTCAGCCAGGGCGTTGTAATCCAATCCCAGTTGAACGGCAGCCAACATGTTTCTTGACAGGACATCGGCAACGGGATTCATTTTCCCAAGGACGTATTGAAGGGTGCAATTGTATTCAGCCACGGCGGAGAGATGTCAGCGTTGCCGGGCGGACCAGGCGTCAGACTGTCGAGGGAAGACGTGCACCAGAGGCATGTGGTCTGTGTGAATGACGAAGGGCGTACCTTCTAAGAAATGGCGAAAGTGACGGACAGCCAAGTGCACCACCAGCAGTTCACGATCAAAGGTAGAATAACCCGATTCTGCCTTGGACAGTTTTCTGCTGAAGAAGGCCAATGGGCGGGGCGAGCCGTTGACCACCTGTTCGAGTACTGCACCAATAGCGACGTCGCTGGCATCGGTGGAGAGAAGGAGAGGGGCATGTGGGATAGGAGAAGTGAGATCCGCAGCAGTTGATAGGGCCTTCTTTGCATTGCAGAAGGCCGCTTCTTGAAGGGGACCCCACTTCAGGTCCTTTGGCTTGCCCTTGAGGGAGGCATAGAGGGGAGCAAGAGTGGCGGCAATGGCTGGCATAAAACGGTGATAATAGTTGATCATGCCTAAGAATTCCTGCAGAGCTTTGACGGTTGAGGGCGCGGTGAAGTCCTGAACAGCTGCTACCTTCTCAGGGAGGGGATGGACTCCTTCAGGAGTGATGCGGTGCCCTAAGAATGACACTTCATTGGCGCCAAAGGTACACTTGTCGTACCGGACTACAAGGCCATTTTGTTGCAGGCGGTCGAGCACGATGAGCAGGTAACGGAGATGTTCCTCTTTTGAGGAAGAGAACACAAGTATGTCGTCCACATAACATACACAGAAAGGGAGGTCCCCTAAGATGCCATCCTTGAGACGTTGAAACGTGGCCCCAGCATTACGAAGGCCAAAACAGGAGTAAATAAAGGTGTATGTACCAAACGGAGTGGTGATGACGGTCTTGTGGATGTCTTCTGGGTTCATAAGCACCTGATAATACCCCTTCAGGAGGTCGAGTGCAGAGAAAACCTTTGCTTTGTGCAGGTAGGAGGTCACGTCGGCAATGTATGGGAGGGCGCAATGATCCGGTTCTGTTTGCATGTTCAGGCGCTTGTAATCCCCGCACGGACGGAGGGAGCCGTCTTTCATCAGAACGATGTGTAAGGGTGACGGCCATGGGCTGGAGGCCTTTTGGCAAAGGCCCATTTTCTCCATTTCGGCGAACGTCTGTTTGGCGGCTGCCAATCGTTCCGGTGCCAGACGTCTGAATTTTGCGACGACTGGGGGTCCCATCATCTTGATATGGTGATAAATGCCGTGCTTGGCAGGAACCGTGGGCGTTTGGCGAAGTTCTGGACGGAAAACTTCCGGGTACGACGTGAGGAGGTGGGCGTAGGCATCCGTGGGTGCGCCGATGTGGAGAGCGAAGTTAGAGCGGGTGGGTTGAAGAGGTGTCGACAAGTAGAAGTCTGCGTTGACCAATCGTCGGTGGGTGACATCGACCAGAAGGTGGAAATGAGAGAGGAAATCCGCACCGAGGATTGGCAATGTGACATCAGCAACGAGAAACTTCCAATTAAATTTACCGTTTCTGAACGATAATGTGAGGTTCTTGTAACCGTAGGTGGGTATCGCAGATCCGTTGGCAGCTACCAAGCAGATGTCGGCAGACGTAGACAGACTACGTCGTGTCCTGAAGAGTTCCCTTGGCAAAAGAGAACGACAAGCACCCATGTCTACCAAAACTCGCACGCCCATTCCTGCATCATGTAAAAAGAAAAGATTACAAACACGGGAGGCCACCGCCACGAGCGATGGCTTACTTACACGTTTTTTGGCCACTGACAATCCTTGGTACATTTCTTCGTGGTTGCCCCGAATCTGAAGTGGTAGTAGCAAAACTGCGGCGGATGGGAGGTAGTAAGTGGCTGTAGAAGTTGTTTGTTGGGGCGCGAGCGATTGGCGGGTGGTGAGTGGCTTTATCGCCGCTTCGGCACGTTACGGGGTAGGCATGTATGTCCTACGGCATTCACGTCAGCTTCGGTTGACGTTGAATAGGCATCCTCTTCGTCAGTGGTGGAGGCGTTGATGGAGGTTTTGAAGTGGCTGTCCATAAGGGCATCAGCTTTGGTCATCAAGTCCTTTATTGGTAAACTATCGACATTGGGTATGGTAACGCGTATAGGTCTGGGTAAACGGCGTATCCAAAGGGAACGAAGTAGGCTCACCTCACAAGGAGAACTGTCTGCGGCAGGTTGCAGACGAGCGATACTGGTCATTTCCCTGAGGGCAAGCGAAGCCCTTTGGTCCCCCAACGGTTGTTGCGAGAGCTAAAAAAGCTTTGCTATACGGGCGGCTGGCGACGGCGAGTACTGCTGCAGAAGGTATGTTTTGAGGGCGTCATACGCTATTGGGGTGACTCCTTGTTCACAAAGCCAGTCGGATATTTCCGGTAAGGTGTCCTCGGGTATCGCCGCGAGAACATAATCTGCTTTGGTGGTTGAGCGAGTCACGCCCTTAATGCGAAACTGGACTTCTGCGCGCTGAAACCAAGTAAACGCCTCTCCGCTGGCGAACAATGAAAGTTTCAATGGGGCAGCCGCAGCGCCAACTTCCGTAGAGTTCGCCATAGTACCAACGATGGAGGGGCGAGCGAGGGGGGAGGGGGGGGGGGGTTAGAAGGCGATGGGAGCGAGTCGACTTCCGGGGTCACCAATGTGACGAGCCAAGAGAAGGCTGTGACTCAAAGACAATATGAAAGCAACTGAGTAAATTTATTATAGAACACTCTCCTTTATATACAAAAGCTCAAAGCAACAAGAAATTCCATGTTAAAAAACAGACACTATTACAGAGGAGAAAAGCAGACATGTTTATTCTGGTTCTTTTTAGTGCGAGGGAAGAGCGAAGCTACAAGAATAATATATACACAAAATGAACTATGTACGATCGTGTGACACACGGTTGGTATACTGTCTTACCATGATAGGTGTTCATAATAGTTTTCAGGCCCACTTAAAGAAAGACATCCCCTGCGTTAATTCTTGGCTGTGTATGCCACTCTTTTGCACTCTATGCCAGTCAAGCATGTGTTCATTTGCCATCTTTTATTGAATCCTTTATAAAGAATGTTTGTTGTTACTTTTCTTGAAGTAGAAATCGTCAGCATCAGTTCAAATTGATTCAAGAGGTATTCAAAGTCCTAAGCAAAAATGCTAAAACTTTTAGACTTAGTGGCTGTTAAGAGTCCAAGTTATTTCCCAAGTTCTTGAGCAGTGGGATGTCCTTACATTATATTTTTTTCTTTATCATGTAGAATCTATTTCATACAAAGTAGATGGAACATCTCGCATCTTTAAAACAATAATAAATCGAGACACTAAACACATGTTACTCTTTTTAAACTACATTCTTTGCAAAGTTGACAAAATAAACTAAAAGTTTCAAGCTGAGTAATTCAGATTAAACACGCTCTACTCTCCAATTTATGATGAATATCGCAACATTCTCTCAAGGATTGTTAAGAAACAAGTGCTAGATATTAAAAATAAAAACAGTGATTAATCCTGCGGATGTATCAATATACATTGATGCAGACGTTATAAGTGTTCGTGTAAGGTGTGAGGCTTTGATTTTACGAGAACCTCTTGGGGAAAATAAGAATAGGTTCCTTGCCGACTATCAAATGTTTTTAATTGAACTGTGCAAATAAGAAAGAGATATCCTTTAAAAAAAAAAAAGAGGGTGTTCTACCTCATCTAAGCATTATTGATCCATAGGTTGCTCTCTCGCCACAGTTAAATGTCAAATCAATTGTACAGTTGGCTTTTCATTTCCAAACATTAGTAAAAGAAGCAGACCTTGATGATTTACAAGAATAGTGGCAAGTCTATTATACTAAGTTAAGCTTTGAAAATTCGAACCAGTTACCATTCAGTTTATGGCAAGAATTACTTGATATCAAAGATGGGAATAATAACACTAAATTTTACAGTCTTATAATGTTTATGTGTTATCTATTACTTTTACTTCGTTCATCAGCCTCGGTTGAATGTTTCCTAGATATGTGTAATAAAAAAACAAGCAATCAAACAGGTTACCAATAAACGCTGTTACAACCAGAATGCTTGCAAGTCAAGTTGTTGCACGGCAGGGGTCTTGCTACAATTAGAAACCATCGGAGTCTCTGCTTAGTGATATGAAAAATGGTAGATGTCATCGACGATATTGAGATAGATGTTCAAAGTTAGAGGCGATAACTCTTTACTCTGAAGATTCTAATGATGCAGAGGAACCACAATTGCAGGGCTACTTACATTATAACTGCGAAAATAGCAGGCAAGGGAATGAAAGTATAGTTAAAATTGATAAATTAAAGTAAGCTACACAGTGAAAAAAATATATCGTAGATTTTTAGGCTCATCATGAAGTTTTTTGTGTGCTACCTCGTTTTTTCCTTGATATCTTGAAGTACCAACAATGCCCGTAGGTAAGCTTTAGTGCACCATAACACATGCACTGTTACCCCTCACGCTCTTGCGTTATTGTCTTTTTTTCAGTACTTAACTACTCTCAGTTATTATTATTACCTCCGCCAATGAGGTATTGCGATCGAGTTGCTTTATTTATTTGTGTCCGTGGACATTAGCCTGTGGACTGGATTACGTCAAAAATACTTGACTGATATTGATGAAATTTTCACCGAAGATAGACCCTAAGACATGGACGAATCCATTAAATTTTGGAGCTGATCCGGATCCGTATCAGGATTCTACATACGGATTTGCATTATTCTTGTGGCTGTGGACAGGGTTACGTCAATACTACGCGATGGACGACTCCGCTAAATTTTAGAGATTATACCGATCCGGATATAGATTCTAGTTTATTTATTTATTTGTCTGTGTGTCTGTGGACAGGATTACATCAAAACTACTTGACAGATTTTGACGAAATTTTCACCACAGATAGATCTTAGGTTATGGACGACTCTAATAAATTTTGGAGATGATCCGGATCCGGATCCAGATTCTAGTTGATTTATTATTTCGTCTGTGTCTGAGGACAGGATTATGTCAAAACTACAAGACGGATTTTGATTAAATTTTCACAGAAGATAGATCTTAGGAGATGGACGACCCCATCAAATTTTGAAGCTGATCCGGATTCTAGATCCAAATTTGCATTTTCATTGTGTCTACGGACATGATTACATCAAAACTACCTGACGGATTTGGTCGAAATTTTCACCAAATATATCTTAGGTCATGGATGACTCCATTGTGTGTCTGTGGACAGGATTACGTCATAACTACTCGACAAATTTTGACGAAATTTTCACCACAGATAGATCTTTGGTCATGGACAACTCCATTAAATTTTGGAGATGATCCAGATCTGGATCAGGATTCTACATCTGGATTTACATTTTTCACCATTTTTAAGATAACGTCAAAACAACTAAACAGATTTTGACGAAATTTTCACCACAGATAGATCTTAGGTCATGGACGGCCCCATTAAATTTCGGAGATGATCCGGATCAGGATTGTAGATCCGGATTTTCATTTTTCGCCATTTTAAAGATGACATCAAAACTACCCAACAGATTTTGACGAAATTTTCACAACATGTAAATCTTAGGTCATGGACGATCCTATTAAATTTTGGAGATGATCCGGATCGGGATTATAGTTTATCTATTTATTTGTTTGGGTCTGTGGACAGGATTACGTCAAAACTACTCGACAAATGTTGACAAAATTTTTGCTACATATAGATATTGAGTCATGGACAACTCCATTAAATTTTGGAGATGATCCAGGTCTGGATTCTAGATCCGCATTTGCCTTTTTCACCATTCTAAAGATAATGTCAAAATTACTCAACGGACTTTGACAAAATTTTCACCACATTTAGATCTTAGGTCATGGACGACCCCATTGAATTTTGGAGATGATCCGGATCTGGATTGTAGATCTAGATTTAAATTTTTTGCCATTTTAAAGATAACGTCAAAACTACTCAACGGATTTTGACGAAATTTTCACCACATGTAAATCTTAGGTCATGGACAACCCCATTAAATTTTGGAGATGATCTGGATCTCAATTCTAGATCCGGATTTGCATTTTTCGCCATCTTAAAGATAACATCAAAACAAATTGACGGATTTTGACAAAATTCCCACCACAGATAAATCCTAGGTCACGGACGACTCCATTAACCTTTGGCGGAGGTCGTAAATCTCTGATAGCTTTTGTTATTATTATTGTTATTATTATTATTATTATTATTATTATTATTATCATTATTATTATTGTCATTATTATTATTTCAAGCTAAGCTACATACATAGTTGAAAAATCAAAATTCTATAAGTTCAATTCTATAAGGGCTCCAACAAGGAAAATAGCCCAGAGAGAAAAGGAAAGGATATTAATTAAATACAAAACAAGCAATGAACAATCAAAATAAACTATTTCAAGAACGGTAACAACATTAAATTAGATCTTTCATATATAGATTATAAAAACTTAAAGGAAAAAAAGAAAAAGAAAAAATAAGATAGAATAGTGTGCCCGAGTGTACCCTTAAACAAGAGAACTCCAACCCAGGACAGTGGAAAACCATGGTACAGAGGCTATTTTACTTTACTACCCAATACTAGAGAACAATGGTTTAATTTTAGTGTCCTCCTAGATGAGCTGCTTACCATAGCAAAAAAGAGTCTCCTATCCTTACTATGAGGAAAGTAGCCATTGAACAAATACAGTGCATTAGTTATACCCTTGAGCGAATAAGAATTGTTTGGTAATCTCAGTGTTGTCAGGTGCATGAGGTCAGAGGAGAATGTGGAAAGAATAGGCCGGAGCCAGACTATTCGGTATGTGTAGGCAAATAGAAAAAAAAATGAGAACCCTAATAAGACAGAGAGAGAAAGGGATCCAATATAGTACATCTGGCCAGTCAAAGGACCCAATAACTCTATAGTGGTAGTATCACAGCGGATGGTCAACCTACTATCCTGTGTTAGGTTAGCGCCGGAACACTGAGGTGATATCAGTGATCGGTAGTAACATAGCCAATATTGATCAATTACTCTACTTTACCATGTAATGGTTGATGAACTGTAGCATTACAGCTTTCTGATCTGTTATCGTGGAAGTGCTGGCGGTTCTATCACCCATGTTTGGATGTAGTTATCTGTTACAAGGAGATCTTCCAGGAATTATTTCCCACACCTCATAATATTAGATAATTAAAATATTATATGTTCGAATATTCATAAAAAAAAAATACTGCTGGCAATTCTTTTGTCAACAATGTATTCATGCTGCAAATAGAGATCTAAATACACGAATGTAATTATAAATGTATTTAAATACAAGTGTATCTAAACACCAAATAGCTCTTTTGCAAAGGCAAAATAAGTAACTAGGCTTGAAGGGTGTTGTAAAACGTATTGGAAATTATGATGAACGTGTGTGTATGTGTGTGTGAGAGAGTGTGCGCGCGCGTGTGTGTGTGTGTGTGTGTGTATTATAGCCACGGAAGGAAAAATGAAAAGACTTGATTGGAGTTAGTACTTTCGTCCATTAGGGACATCAACAGATTCAGCAACGAAAATACATATGAAAAGATATCGTATTTATACAGAAGGGAATCCAGCAGCTGGCAGTTTCTTAATAATTCCAGAAAAGTCAGATTATAGATAAAAGGATAAAACCGGATTAGAATAGGTTAAAATCTGAACAAGGAATACTATATACTGTATCATTATCCTTTCCAGAAATATTCTTTATCAATATGTTTTTAAGATAGAATTATATTTAAACACTACCCTAATATCTAGATATTTTCAAAAGGGGTTTGACATCTAAAAGATAATCATGAAATGACAAACAGACCATATTATTAATTGTTTCCTTTTTCTCTAACTGGGCAATATGAGGTGTTTTCTTTACTTTATTCATACAGTTTTCTAAAAAATATTTTGAAAAGCAGAGATTAGTAGCAAGTTTTTAAATTTTATGAACTCATCCTCTAAATACTCGAGGCTACATATTCTAAGTGCCTTAAGGTACATGGATGGAAAAAAACAGAATACTTTATATTTTTAGAGTGGCCATAGTGAAAATGTACATATGAAAAGCTATAGGTAAGCTTTTTATAAATGAAAAACTCAAATTTATCTGCTTGTCTAACTATTAAAAGGTCTAAAAATGGTATACTGTTATTTTCTTAATTCTATATAAGAAATTTTATAGATAGTACCAACGAATTAATGATTGAAACAAAATCTTCAAGATAAAATTTTTTTTCTGAAATACCCAAAACATCGTCAACATAATGATAGTAAACAATTTAGGAGGATCACACTGAAGGAATTAATCAAGATTAAAAAAACTTCTTATACATGTATGTTGGATAAAAGAGGGGACAAAGGATTACCAACGGCTATACCAAAAACTTGTTCATAGTAATCACCATTAAAACTCAATTTACACTTTTTAATGCAAAGACAAATAAGTTGCGCTAATAATTGGTCTGATTGGATATCCTGTTTTATGGGTATTAATTAAACCATACAAATAAGGCAAAGACGGTTCAGAAGAAGTAAAAGTACCAATTAAGGATTTTTCTTACTGTAAAAAAAGAGATTTTAAGTTTTTGTTAAAATCTTTGATGACATCATCTAGGGGATTAACCCTTAATTTTATGTAAGTGGAAACATCTGTTAAAAATATATACATCTTTTCTAAATACATGGTTTTGTTCATTATAACTAATACATTAGCTTTGTCTGCTTTTGTTATATGCAATTCACTGTCATTTTTTAATGCTTTTAAGGCTGTTAAAAACGTTTAGGGAAATTGAAGGTGTTTGCAGATCCCATCACAAAATAAATAAGCCCTTTAGCAATGTCGATCTTACATTGGGGAATTTTCTTACTTTCTTTGTAAAATTCGAAAGAAAAGTAAGAAAATTTACTTCTAAAGACGTATGGTAACAGTATATTTCCATCACAGTGGAGGATTCCACAAAACTAGTAATTTCACTTGCTCAGAAAGAGTGGTAGTACCACTCGAGGGCTCACTAGAACAATATGGCATTCGCCTGAAAATAACTCGCTGTGCAGAGTGTATTCACGAACCTTTTGTAATAAAGTAAAAAATAAAACATGTTACAATGTCTCTTTATCCGTCGATATGGAACACAAGCGCACACACACACAGACACACATATGTATGTATATATATATATATATATATATATATATATATATATATATATATATATATATATATATATATATATATATATATATATATATATACAGTATATGGTAAACAGATAAAATGCAGATGGACATAATGTCGTCTGACGTAATTTCGACAGACAATAGGCCGATATCCGTTCGAAGAGTATATAATGTCGACAAAAAATTAATTTCAAATTTTAGGATGCAATTATATATTTTGATCTCTTTTCCACTAACGTCTTAATCTTATCGTACATGTATCCAAGTTATAATAATAATAATAATAATAATAATAATAATAATAATAATAATAATAATAATAATAATAAGAAGAAGAAGAAGAAGAAGAAGAAGAATAATTTGCATATGATATGGATAAAAATAGTGATATCAATAACCATCCATTATGTTAATAATTTCGTTCAAACCCTTTTACCTCGGTAGTTTTCGCATTAGAAAACTCTAGTGGTTGTTTACATAATTTTCCAACATCAATAATTGTCTTGTTTCGTTGTTCACATTTTATTATCCTAACATAGATAACATTTAATGACCATAACAGAGATAAACGTATACTCAACCAAGACAGATTTTTAAAATCTTTTAGTTCTTCAAGAACTGCAGTATAGTGATTTTTTTTTGGGGGGGGGTGCCCATTGCTATAATGGAGATATCAATGACGAACAAAGCTGGTAAGAAACTTCTTTACAAAGGTTATGCTTACGTTATCGACAAGAGAAAGGATCTTATGGCGTTGTGAAAAACGTGGATATTGTGGTGGACGAATAACAACTTCCAACGATGTTGTGCTTTCATTTGCAAGCCATTCTCACCAGCCTGATAGTCTCAGACATGATGCTCTTAGAATCCAGAACAAAATAAAAGACATGGCCTTGGTTACAGATGATATTCCCTCAAATATAATTCACAACGCTATAGCAAACCTATCAATTGATGTGTGCGGGACTTTGCCAAAGAAGGAGTCAATTGCTTGTTCAATTAGGCGACAACGGAATGTAAATGGAGATAAAGATTTGACGACAACTACAAAGTGAGAAGCAGTTTTGTTTCACTATAGTGAGGACATCAGTATTTACTCAAAGTGTAACAATCTAAGGATGTGAGAAACCTATTCAACATGGCTTTGCGATGGGACATTTGATTCTCCTCCTGTAGAAAAGCAACTGTATACTATTCATGCCCTTGTTACAAATAACAAAACACTGCCAATGATTCATTGCCTTACTAGAAAAAAGGATAAGCAAACTTACGAGTTTATTTCTATTTTTTTGAAAAACCTCAATTTGAACCCAACCTCAATCAGTCTTGATTTCGAAAGAGCAGCTATTGATAGTATAAGGAAGAAATTCCCAAATATTACTATTTATGGATGTTTTTCCATTTTGGTCAGTGTCTGTGGAGGGCAATCCAGTCTTTGGGTTTACAATTTTGGTATACTGAAAGCAATAATGCATTCATCATATAGCAGTTTTAAGGATTGGCATTTGTTCCTTCTGATTACGTAAATGTTTTATCAGACGAGCTTCTTGGTTCCATAACGGAAGAAATAGAATGTAAACTCGACGAATTTTTTTGGCGTATTTTGAAGTGACCTTATTAAGTGTAGTTCAACGGGGACGTCAACGTAAACCCTGCTATGAAATAGTGATTGTCACTTCATAGTCGTGTCGTATATGACTTGCCAGGAACTCATAATGCAATTGAAGGATGGCACAATGCTTTTAACAAAAGAATGGTGATTAAGCATGCATCTTTGGAAAAATTGGTTAACAAACTAAAAAAAGAACAAGCAAACACAGAAATGTTTATTGTTGCAACTAACCAAAGGAAGAGAAATTGGAAGGCTAAACCTAAAATATGTTAGAATCACAAGAGATTTGAGAACCTTGTCACAAACTTTAATCCTGATCAAGGGATACAGTTTTTTAAGAGCAGTTGCTCATAATTTGTAACACTTTTCAAAATTACGTTAGTTTTTACTCCAAAATAATACTTTATTCCTTGTAGTTAAACTCTCCTTACAAGTTCCCTTTGCTGGAGTATTGGATGACCTTCGAGTTGCAACTCACCAACCTATGAGGAAAACAGCAGGAAAGGTCCGGCGCCGCGAATTCACAACCTCGGAGCCCCAGGGCAACTATCCTACCTGGGCAACAGCTCCTGACAATTCCTACAAGTGTAAACAATCTGACTACCTCATCACTGAGGCAGTGTTTTCCAAGTAGAATTACATAAAATCCTAAATTACATTAATCATACAACACGCCCACCTGATCTTAAGACCAACACACATCACACACCTGGCATGCACACACACACACATACACAAAACTTAATCAGAAACATAATCAGCCATTCATACAGGATGTTTTCTATTCCTCTGTGGACGTTGATTTTCTCCCGTTTCTCTTTGAACACTTAGGCTACTTATGGTTCCACTGATTCTTCTTAGACTGAATCATCACTTGACATTTCGCTTGAGCGATCAGATGGGGAAGCTGGAATTGTAACTGGTCACACACCCAACACATGCCTTGGCATTCCATCAATGGAAAGTTTGTTTAAAGAGTTCACATGAGTAACAATCCCTTTATGCCATGGACTAGTACAATCCACACCTCTCCCCTCTTAATTGAAAGGGACTTGTCTTGGCTGGTATCTGCTCCATTGTGGACTACTGAAGGGTACCTCCACTCATATCTGTACACCGAAAGTTGTGGAACAGACGATTCATCTTGTCCAGATCTTGGTGTGTTGTTGTACCAAAATACTGCATCTATAGGACTAATTCCTTCTCTCTTTAATGATGTCTTTCAACTATTCCATTTCCTCCTGGTTGATAAGCAGCCCGAAACACCCTAACAATGTTCCAACGAGACAGCATGTCTCCTAAACAGTGCGACCTTAAAAAACAGTTCACAGACTGTCAAGCAGTTTCATAACGTTGCCTTCTGGTCTGCTGCTTTTGCACCAGTGAAACCCTCACTGAGAGAAGGTTCCTGTAGATGAGAAAGTGCTGTTCTCCCTCCTTCTGATATTCCCTTGAGGACTCTGTCATTTGGAGAGGAGCCTTAAGCTGCTTAGCCTCCTATGGACTTTTAATTAAGCATAACATGCTTCCAGGGAGGGTAAATGGTTCCGCTTCAGTCGCTAACCCCGTCTGTTGCCACACCTGCTCCCATAGACCTTGGGCTTTGTTGCAAGACATGCAGTTAACGCTGTACTGTTATCCAATAATAGTTCATCAACTGACCCTCTTTCCAAAAAGATGCTATTCAACTCAGCAGATATTTCTTGAGCATCTTCTCTCTTTAACTGCCTCAATATTGCAAAACAACCTGGACTACAATCCACCACTGATAAATAGTGTATCTGTCTGTAATGAGTAACATCAATAGCTAGGCACTGCCAGTTTCTTTCAATATTTAATTCACCTCCTTTGTGCGTCACAGGCACAGGAACAATAGACCGACAACTATCACAACACTGAA